>NC_045428.1:13717640-14018806 GCF_902635505.1 Sarcophilus harrisii | reverse complement strand
AGAAAGAGAAATAATGTAAGTGAATGAGTAGTGTAGAAACTACAGAGATCAGACCTCTGGACTGACTCACCCAAATTAGGATGAACCTTAAGCAACCTTGGTTAGAATCTATCCCCTTTGGACATCAGCTCAAGAACTGTTTCCTCGTAAGTATCTGGAACTCCTTGTACTGTATGTTTAAGCTATATTCCCCCTTCCCCACCTCCCTACAAAGGCCATTAGGTCATTAAAGTATTAATGAAGCTTGGTCTAAATACCCTGGATGGTAATCTGGTAGTGCAGTTGGATGGTGGATTCATGGGAAAGAGACAGATAAACAGGCAAAGCATTTATTAAGTGCTTACTGTGTACATGGCACTGGACCAATCCCTGAAAACAAATATAAGCACAAAATAGAGGCAATTCTTCTTTTAAGCAGCTTATATTCTAAGGGAGGTAGACAACACACAAGAGCAATGAAAGCTGGAGACAGAGAGGGAAGATACCCATGGCTGAGCATGGTAGACATGTCCAGAAAGTCAGGAGCAGAACACGGGTGAAGTGAGCATGGATGTCCTGGACATGTGCTCAAAAGGAAGTTCTGGGCAGGAACTCTCCAATGGGAAAAAAGGAAACAAGCATTCACTAAATGCCTACTATGTGCTGAGTACTGTATAAATAATCAGTGCCATTTAATCCTCACAACTCTGAGAGGGAGGTGCTATGTTACAGATGAAGAAACTGAGGTAAGTAGAAATGAAGGAACTTGCCTGAAATTATACAGCAAGTGCCTGAAGCTGGATTTGATTCAGGTCTTCTTGACTCAAGGCCCAGCACACTATCCACTGTGACATCTAGCTGTCTTTGGGGAGGGAAGGGTTCATAGGATTCGGAGTTGGAAGAAACTTTGGAGATTAATAGTCCAACTCCCTCATTTCACAGAGGAGAAAATGGAGGTCCTGATAATCATAGTGGTTTGTTCGTGTTCATAAAGGATTCAGGAGAGTAAGTAGAACAGGGCATTGGAGCTTTTCCAATACATCCCTTCCTGATGGTCCGTCTGAACAACCACCCCGATGCTTCATGGTCTTGTGATGTTCCCTACATCTCTGTGCTAACACATCCCACATCCTTGCTTGGATCCTGGATCACTCCCCCAGACAGTATCACTCTCCTTTCCTCGATCCTGCTGACCCACCACCATAACTAAAGCTCAGTCTCATTATAACTTCAAGTGGAAGGAAATAAGAAGGGATCACCTGTTACCACGCTCTTCCTTCTTCCATTTGCTGCATCCCACATGCTTACCCCCTCACCAGAACTCCTAGCTATGGTTCTGGTGTATAAGAAGCAACAGATTCAAGTCCAGATATTTTGACTCAAAATTCGCTGAGCCGTGCTAACACACGGGCACTTCTTGGCAAAGAAGGATGATAGGATCATGGCTCTAGAGCTGGAAATGGAAGGAAGGAAAGACCGGTTGCCAAGAATGCTCCTATGCTCTCAGGGTGCATCAAGAAAGGCAAAATTTCTAAGAATAAATAGGGGATGGTCCCTCTGCCTACTGTTCTGCTCGGGTCACATGGAGTTCAATTCTGGGTACCATAATAGAAGGACATCCATAAGGTATAAAAAGTCTAAAACAGGGCAACCAGAACTGTGAACAGCCTAGAAAATGTGAAACTCCATTTCATCTGACACACTCACAAGGTTAGTCTGGAGAAAACTGCTTTTGCAACAATGCACTTAACTGAGTTTAACAAAGTAATTGGAATTAATAGTTAATAGAATTTACTTGTAAATTCATGTAGGACTGGGTTTTTTTGTTGTTGTTGTTGTTCTACTAGAGTTCATTTATGTCTTATTTAATTTATTTTGCCAAGATCGAGTTGTTTAAATTGTCTATAGTTTGTATTTTTGTATGATCACTTATTTCACTAATCGTATGAGGGAGGGCTTCCATTTGGCAGGGTGAATTAATCAGTGGGGATGGATATAAAAAAAGAACATTTATAAAACATTTTAAATTCATAAGAAAAACCCAAAAGAAGAACAAAAGGGACCCAAATGAATAGAACGATTTTGTCATTAGTTTGTCAAATTTAATATTTACATTTCTTATAAAAGAGCAATAAGACAGATGATAGAGTTCTTTATACGAACCTCTTTGTTCTCTTTGTTTTTGAAAGGTTTGTATTTGTTGATGACTAAAACCAAAGCAGGGAACCAAGACAGGTGCTATTGTTAGTGATCTGATAAATGCCTTCAAATATTTGAAAGGTTGTTATATAGAAAAAGGATGAAGCTCTTTTTTTCTCTCTTAAAACCAAGGCAAACATCAAGAAACAAGTGGAGGTTGCAAAATAGCAAATTCAGAAATAACCTCAAGGATAAATTCCCAGTAAGGAATGATACCACAAAGCAGAATGGACCGTCTCAGGGGGAAGGAGGCTCCTGACTCATGGGCCTCCTTCAAACAAGGTTTGGATAAATGACTAAAGGCCTACTGAGGTCCCTTCCAACACTGAGGTATTATGAATCTGAAAACCCTAGAATAAGCCATTGATCTTGGATCTTTTTTTCATTCATGCATCCTTTCTTCATGTCTCATTTCTTCATTGATACAATTGTGTGTTAACTGAATTGTCCCTGGTTTAAGGTGACACATGAGCAGTCAGCCAATACATGAGTTCTTTCTCCTCTCACCAGCAATGAGATAATGATGCTTTCTCGAATTGACGTCCAGTGAATCACCATGTAAGGTAGTTGCTGAATGTCACATCATTTGGAGGGGTGTAAACCAATTTTTAAAGTCAATGTTATCAGGAAAACCACTTTGTCTACCCCTTTCCCCAATTCTTTTTGTGCCCAGCTGCGAGTAGCATTTCCCAGTAATTCTTGATAGCACAATTTTTCCTTATACATATTTTTCTAAAATAATTTTTTAGCCACTAGAGAGAATTAAGTTCTGACAAAAATAGACCAAAAAGGGAAAGACTGTTTTTGCCTTTAAAAAATCACACAAATTCATTACATTTGAGTACTCTTTATATCACCTTTTATGTGACCAAATATAGCCAAAGGTTATCTGTGAACTTCTTGAAAAGAGCATCTTGGCGGGAGGTTGTCCATTGAAGTCATCAAATAAACTTGAACAAGAGTCTGCTCTCTATCTTACATGTCTTGGGCTAGTTTTTGCTGATGATTCCTTTAAGGGGATGCCTTCCTGCCTCCTGAAGCAGTCAAAAAGATGCCTTTTTTTCTGTTAGCAAGTTTTCATTGTTGTTTTGGTTTAGTGGTAATCTAAAGCTTTCTCTTTGCACCTACCTAGGTGTCTATTCCAGAATCTCTTCAGCCAGTCAACTAGCATTTTTTTTTCTGAGACAATTGGGGGTAAGTGATTTGCCCAGGGTCACACAGCTAAGAAGTGTTAAGTGTCTGAGACCAGATTTGAACTCAGGTTCTCCTGATTTCAGGGCTGGTGCTCTATCCACTATACCACCCAGATTTCCCTCAACTAGCATTTTTAGAGTTTCTATTCTTAGAGTAGAAAATCTATGCTAGTGGCTGCAGTAAAAACTGGGAGCCAGAAGAACAAGTCCAATCTCTCTTCCTAGTGACAGCCCATCAAATATGTGAAATTGGGATGATGTCATCTCCTCAATAGGTTCTTCTCTAGACCAGTCTTCTCTAAATTTATTTAAGTGATTTTCATAAGGTATTAATTAGAGGCACTTCACCCTCTTGGTTGACACAATATGATCTTCAGCTTACCCTCCCTAATGTGCAGCATTTTAAATTGAATAGAACACTCCAGGTGTAACTAGAATAAAATACAGAAGACCAAGTCATGATGCCCCTCTTAAAGAAACCTAAGATGACATTGGTTTTCTTGGTTACTATAGTACAGTATTGAGTGAAGCTGGTGGGTCCTGCATTAATATTACACATTTCTTTTTTTCTGAGGCAATTGGGGTTAAGTGACTTGCTTAGGGTCACATAGCTATGAAGTACTAAGTGTCTGAGGCTGAATTTGAACTCAGATCCTTCTGACTTCAGGGCTGGTACTCTGGCCACTGTGCCATCCAGTTGCTCTGATATTACACATTTCTTTGAAAATAATCATCAAGTAGACATAACTCTCTTCAACAATGAGATGATTCAGACTAGTTCCAATGACGTAGAGAACCATTTACACTTAGAGAATTATGGGAACTGAGTGTGGTTTACAACATAGCATTTTTACTCTTTTTGTTGTTGTTTGCTTGCATTTTATTTGTTCTCATTTTTTCCCTGTTTGATTTGATTTTGCTTGTGCAGTAAGATAATTGTATCAATATGTATGCATATATTAGATTTTACATATATTTCTACCATATTTAACATATATTGGATTACTTGCCATCTAGGGGAGACGGTGGAGGAAGGGAGGGAAAATTGGAACACAAGGTTTTGCAAGGGTGAATGTTGAAAAATTATCCATGCATATGTTTTGAAAATAAAAAAAACTTTAATTAAAAAAAGAAAAGAAAAGAATCACCAAGTCTTATGAAATCTATTGTGTCAACAGTTTGCAGTTCACTTAAACCTCAAGATCTTTTTCAATAGAACATATAATATTATAGTTATAACAGTAGCAGAATTCTATTATCTCTGAAATCCACTGATAATCAACAGAATTTCTTTGTAACCAGGGACTATAAAATTCTATGTGTATTTCCAGTGTCGTACAGTGCTTGACACATAATAAGCACTTTAATATTTTTCTTCCTCTATCCTTCCTTCCTTCTTTCTTTGTTTCTTCCTTCCTTCCTTCCTTCCTTCCTTCCTTCCTTCCTTCCTTCCTTCCTTCCTTCCTTCCTTCCTTCCTTCCTTCCTTCCTTCCTTTCTTTCTTTCTTCTTTCTTTCCTTCTTTCCTTCCTTTCTCCCTCCCTCCTTCCTTCCAATTCAATGCTTAGTTTTTTCTTTATAATGGTACAGAATCAACTTCTATTTCCATACTGTTTGGTCAGCACTTCATTAGAACATTAGTTTATTCCCTGCTGAACATGACATCAAAGAAGTTCCCAAAGTTTCAATGTACCCAAAGCTTGTATATTCCAGGAGCACTGTTAACCCCTTGCTTTTCAAATGATGTCATTATTATCATCATAACTGGAATTCAACTTGGCATTTTTTTTTCAAAACAACCATCAAAATTAGCTTGGGAAAAAAAAGTAAAGATGTTGCTTCCACTTCTGGCTTACGAATCCAGGTAGACCACATAGCAACAAGTGTTGGGCTTTTACAAAGTGGTTCGTAGTAGCTACAATTTTGTAGAAATTGTTTTGCTCTTTTCACAGTTGATTTCACTTAACATTAATATTGAGTTCTTTGGGTAAGAGTAAATCTTAGGTTTCTTAACCTCTTCAGATCCCAAGCTTCCTTTAAAGTAGAGCTCAGGTACTACCTCCAATAGGTCTTCCCTGATCCTTCCAGGCAACAGTGTTCTGCATTTCTAGAAATCACACTGGATTTTTTTTTTCATATAGACAGCTGTATTCGATTCTTCCATCTCCTCCCACCTACCACTAGGCTACTTAAGGGCAGGATTTTGTTTTCCTATTCCAAATCACCCAGCATAGAGAAGGCATTTAAGAAAAGCTTGTTGCCTTGAGTAATGTGTATTGTACTTTTTAATGTTTGATTTTATTGTGAATATAATCATCAACACATTTCAATTTATAAAGGTCAAAAAAGAAAATTATATGTAAAACCATGAGCCTTATATAGTGTTGAGATGAAATGAAAAAAGATTTCTGGATAATTAATAATCAATTTATTAATTAGGTCATCTGAGATCAATACATTTATGATTACTGGTTTTTCTTGGTAACTAAAAACCCCTCATGAAGACACTTACTACCTTGAATATTTTTTTTGAAAGGAAACCTCTGACAGGAAAATTCAACCCTGACTGGTGATCAATTAGGGAGAGGGTGGGCATTTAAGTGAAGAGGCAAGATGAAAGTCCTCAGCACCTCCTACTGAAAACAACTTGATCATGAGCCTCAGCCCCTCCAGCAATCTGGACAGAGGAAGCCTTCCTACCCAAACCATTCCGATTGCTTTCTCCTTCCTGAACTGGGTCATTCCCTTGGAGGGGTGGAAGGACATGGGCTTAATGGTTTGGGACTGGAATTCCTCTTGATTAAATTCTGTTTACGTTCTAAACAGAAATAAGGGCTGTCCCTGTTAGGTGCACATTCTAGAAGGATTTGGGCAATCTGCTCTATCCGCCACGTCCTTCAGAGACTAGCTGAACGACCTACAGGGGCTGCTCCCTGCGTGAGGCAATAAAGAGAAAAAAACCTTTAATCTTAATGGAATAATTGGTTAGCAGTACAATAAAAAAATAACCAGTTCCCTCAGTTAGATTTCTTCAAAAGCATTTATGGAATATAAAATGGTAGTCACAGTGGGTCTTCTCTACTTCTTTTGGCTTTATTTGGGGGATTTGGAGAGGTTTTATTGGTTGAGATTTAGTTTCTGAAGATGGAGATGATAGCACTTGCTTTACTTAAGTCACGTGATTGCTTTAAGATAAAATGAGTCAATATTTGTAAAGCTCTTATCATGGTGCCAGTAGTAAATGCTACATAAACATTTATTTCTTCCCCTCTCCTCCCATTAGAAATAACCAGGATGTCCCGAGGCCCCTGGGGGAATGAACCTTGACTTCCAGGCATTCTCTGGCATGGCAATGGCTCTTGGGAAGCCATGGGGCCCCGTCTCACAGGAGCCGGAGGCTCCCATGTTTGCTCCCTTGTGATGGTGGGAGGGATTCAGCCACCAGATGGCATCCTCTTTGCATCTGTCATGTCTGTACACCAGACATTCAGCAGTTATCCACGGGCCTGGGCCGGGTTTTCATCCTAGTTGTTGTTATGGCAATAGCTGAAGTCCCAATAGCTCTTTATGGTCCTTCAAGCTGACCAGGATGGAACGAGACATTTCCTCGAAGTGAACATTGTCTGGGCTACGTAGTGTGTATTTTAGCTGGTTTAAAGATATCAACGACTATTCCCCCCTCCACCACACACACACACACACACACACACACACACACACTCACGCTTTAAGAGTAAAGAATAAAATGTCACATGGGATCACCTTAAACTTTTCTCCCACCAAATAAAGGTAAGATGGGGCGATGAAAAGACTCCTGAACCTAAAAATAATGAAGAAATGAGTTCAAATCATTTTTTCCAATTCAGTATGCATTTATTAAGTGCCCCCTGCCCTTTGTTGGGTTCTCTCATTGTAAATGCAGGAGGAAATCTGACTTGATTTAGAAAAGAAAAAGAGATTTAATGAGCATAAAGCTCTCTCTCTCATGTGCTCTCTCTCTCTTTTTTCTTTCTCCTTCTCTTTCTCTCTGTCTGTGTGTGTGTGTGTGTGTCTCTCTGTCTCTCTGTATTTCTGTGTCTCTGCCTTTCTCTCTATGTGTCTGTCTTTGTCTCTCTTTGTGTGTATGTGTGTACGTGTGTGTGTGTGTCTCTGTCTTTCTCTGTGTCTGTGTCTGTCTTTCTGTCTCTGTCACACACACACACACACACACACACTGTTCAAACTGTCCTGTCCATTCTGTGGAATGACTCTCTCCCCCCAGCCCAAATTCTTTCTAGTCCCTCTTCTCACAATACGGCTCCCTATCCCCCATAACCCACACCATACATCCTCCAAGATCATGATGGCTAGCTTACTGGTAGAACAGCTTTGGATTTCCTGTACCTTGCCAGTTAGAGAATCTCTACCTTAAAGTGAGGGTCCTGGGCAGGCCGAGGCCAGTAGTGCTCAAACTTTCCCACAGTGGCAGAACGCTTCAGTTTATGCAATATTTTGGCAGAAGTCTGACAGCAATTGTTTCCAAAATTTATTATTTTTAGTGTCTATTAAGAAACAACCCAACGTTCACTTAAAATGACAACAAACCACACATTCAGGATGTTTCAGCCCAGCAGCACAGGCTGAAAAACACAAACTTATGGATATGGACAGCTTGTGCACTCCTCCTGTCTGATTTCCTCCTTAAGCTGCTTGGGCTCCTTGTTAACCTTTCCCTCCCAGAGTAGGCCACAGGCCATTTATGTCAGTCATTTTATTTTTTATAAGAAAGAGTAGGAAGCACTAGAATCTGTAAGTCATTACACTGGGAAGCAGTAGGCCAGCCTATGGTGGTAAAATGAAAAGAGAACAGAATTTGAATGTCTGGTTCAAGCCCTTCACCATTTACTGGGCAAATTACTGACATTGAGCTTCCATTGCTTTAACTGCAAAATGAAGGGATTGGGCTACATGACTTTGAAGTTTCCTCCTAGTTCTAAATCAGAAATGCTAGAGTTTGTATATATACATACATACATATATATATGTATGTATGTATATACACACATATATATGTATATATACACATAGATATATAATTTCAATCTAATTGGTTTTCTTCAAAATTCTAAGTATTGAATTTAGTCCATTAAAATATAATTTTGAGAAGGAGTCACTTGGAGTCTACAGACTGTCCATGACCCCAGATGGAAGGCACTCCTGCGTCAGATAACAAAGCTTTTCAATCCTGTTCCCTGAGGTCTAGAGAAGGCCAGACAGGTCACCTCAGTACACAGTGTCCTGAGCCAAGTGCCTCCTTTCTCTCTGCCCTGTATCACTAACTTACCCACAGACGTCTGGCATTGAAGAATATCTATGTTCGTTCCAGCTTGCTTTGTAAGTAAACCTGTTATTTTGAGTCATCATCCATCCCTTGTTGCTTGCTTCTTTTTGGTTGCTCTCACTTCTGAGATTTATTGCCTCCTTCGTGCCCTCAGATGCTGTGGACAGTGAGTTAGCCTTTGATTAATTAGTCTATTCTTTTCATACTTAGCTCTGCTGAAAAGATGAGCTGGTTCTACCGTACCCAAGTGCATGTTGGCACTGGCTTCCAGCAGAGGGAAGGCAGCTATCCCGTGTTTGCTGATGGTTGGTGATTGCTGTGTTCTATTTGGAGGGAACAGACAGTGACTGCGGTCATCACATAATCGGTGTTTTCTCCCCTGACCCTTGTCAGAGGACTCTTTGACCTTCCTTTCCTCCCTGTGATGGGCCCTGGGAAGATCAAAGCAATACAAAAGAAATAATCTGATGGATGGAATAGCTTTCAGGGAGAAGACTTTGACCTGAGAAGGGATGTGATTAAAATCTCTCAAATCTCACCGGACACACAAGTATCCGTGAAACACATCATCAAACATTTGGAAAGCTTGTCTTGTGCTTCTCTGCACCCCAGAGCTGGAGGTCCCACTTGTGAGATGAAAAGGAAATGTTTAGAACCAATGAAAATGCTTCATTGGCTACTTAATTGACCATTGATAGAATGAAACAGATCTTTGATATCATAAATTCATAGATTTGGAGTAGGAAGGGACTTTAGAAGAATATCATGTCCAAACTCATTTTACAGATGAGGAACCTGAGAGTCAGCAATGAGAGGTGAAAACCAAAATTATCCAGATGGTAATAGCAGAGGTGATATTTGAACCCCAATCCTCGGATTCAAAATCTAATACTCCTTCCAGTTGCTGCTTTCTTGGAGTCCATCCAAGTAAGTGAAATGTCCCCAAAGACCCTATCATCTTTCCATTACTTGATATGTACAAGGCATTAGACTATAAGCTCTTAGAGGATAGGGACCATTTTCCCCTTTGTCTTTGAATCCTTGGCCTTTAGAGCAATGTCTACCACACATGGTAAGTACATAATAAGTGCTTTTTAAATTGGATTTTATCCTTCAATTCTTGGCATCTGGAGCAATGCCCACTATGTGGTAGGTACATAATAAATGCTCCTTAAATTGGATTTTATCCTTAAATCCTTGGCATCTGGAGCAATGCTTACCACGTAATAGGTGCATAATAAGTACTCTTTAAATTGGATTTCATCCTTAAATCCTTGGCATCTAGAGCAATGCCTACCACATAGTAGGTGCATAATAAATGCTCCTTAAATTGGATTTTATCCTTAAATCCTTGGCATCTGGAGCAATGCCCACTATGTGGTAGGCACATAATAAATGCTCCTTAAATTGGATTTTATCCTTAAATCCTTGGCATCTGGAGCAATGCTTACCACGTAATAGGTGTATAATAAGTGCTCTTTAAATTGGATTTTATCCTTAAATCCTTGGCATGTAGAACGATACCTACTACACAGTAGGTGCATAATAAATGGATTGATGATGCATTAAGAAATTCTAATTAGTCGCATGACTAGTGCTCCCACTTACAATCTCTTGGAACACACACACACACACACACACACACACACACACACACACCCCTGCACATTGGTATCGGATAAGAAGGTTAGGGTTTCATGTCCTCTAAGATCTCTTCTATTTCTAAACTCTTATCCTATGACCTATGATACTCTAATCCTATGTGAGAGCAAACATGCCTTCTCCCAGATGAATAAAGCTGCCTTCTGACCCACTAAATCCTGGCTTCGTGTTGCTGATAAGATGGATTCTGGTACATGATCCTTGCCTTCATGGTGCCATTAACAGCTGTTGCAAAATTCCCAAACTCACCTCTTGCCAGACTCCTGATCTCTGAGCCCAGAAAACAAAACTATGAGTCACTGTTAATATTATCGGTCCCTGAGGTGCCCGTGGTGAGAACCTCACACAGTTAGAGGTAAAGCAGGGCAAGCGAAGGCAGACTTACCAGTCTCTGTTCTGGAGTCAAAGGGTAGCCACAGAGTATTCTTAACATCACCCAAGTAAGTTTACGGTGAAATACATGTATACACAAACACACACATCCTCATCCCTAAGGTCTTTCCCCTCTGGTCTGCAAAGTCAACATCCTTCCATCTATCTGTCAGAAAGTACTTACTGAAGGTTTACAATTTACCTTCTTTCTTTCTCCAAGGACACAGAATAATACTTTGTATTCCATCTCTTTATGTTTCTATATCTGTTGCCTCCCTTGATAGAATGTAAGTTTTATGACAGTAAACATTGTTCATTTTTTGCTTTTGTACTCCCAGTATCTATCCCAGTGTCTGGCATACCATTGGTACTTAATGAATGCTTGCAGGGGCAGCTAAGTGGTGCAGCGGATAGAGCACCAACCCTGAAGTCAGGAGGACCTGAGTTCAAATCTGACCTCAGACACTTAACACTTCTTAGCTGTGTAACCCTGGGCAAGTCACTTAACCTCAATTGCCCCAGAAAAATAGATAGATAGATAGATAGATGAATGAATAAATGCTTGCTGATAGATGAACATATAGGTGCTGTATTGGATATTATCTGGGATAATAATAAAGTTCTCCTTTCAATCTATCAGTCAATCATTCACAGATTATATACCAGGCACTGTACTGGATGTGAAGAATACAAGGAAAAAGAATGAAACAATCCCTATTCCCAAGAAATTTATACTCTAATAGAGGAGATTATATATATATATATATATATATATATATATATATGTGTGTGTGTGTGTGTGTGTGTGTACATATGTATACATTATAACATATGCATATAAATATATAACACATACATGTATATGCAACATAAGTATAAAGTCAAGATATACAAATATATTCAAAGCTGTCAGAGAAGGCCAGCTTGCCTGAATAGAAGTTTATAGAAGAGGAACAAATGTCCATTGAGATTGGTGAGAGATGTGGGGGCCAGAGTGGGAAGGGCGGGGGAGATGACACGTACACGTTTGAATATGATGCAAAGGCAGACGTGACACATCAGGCTGTAAGCTCCCTGAGTTGAGGGATGCTTTCTGTTTCCTTGTTTTCCATCAGATGCCCAGAGTTTTGATGATAGCAAGCATTCTGTGTTTTTTTCTCAAATAAGAGAAGCAAAGCAGAAGTATTATGAGGGTTGAGTCAATCAGATCAAGGAAACCTTCACAGGGGGGTAATTTTGAACCTAGCTTTGAAATATCCACAGGATTTTTAATCCTGGAGGTTTTTAAGGATTTGGGGAAGGAAGTTTCAAGCATAAATATCAAGTGAGGGAAGAATAAATAATACAGCTTGGTTGAACCAAAGATTTCATAAGGGGGAAGATATGAAGAAAACTTTTAAAGGCAGGATGGATCCAGATGTTGGAGCGTCTTGAATGTCAGGCAAAGAATCTTGAATTTTAGAAATATAGGCTTTGGGGAACTATCAGAATAGATATCAGAGTTATGGGTTCTTAAGATGAATCTGGTAACAATAGGATAGATGGGAGAAAGAAAAGCAGAGATAGGTGTTAAGGGACAGGTCAATTCTCCGAGAGCCTCCACAGATGTGGATCATAGCATCTGAAGGAGTTGCGGGGCAGCCTTTGCTGACACAGGTGTGTCTGGGACTGGGAATGAGATAAATTGGAGGCAGGAGGAAGAAGAGGGAGTTCAGACAACACAAGGGCCTCTCAGTCTCCTTGTATCATCCTCTCACAAGAGGATAGCCATTCTAGGTTGGATCTCCAGCAGCCATTGCCAGGTGTATTCCAACAAATAGGAGAGACTGTTAGGCGGCCCCTGTCAAAATACAGAACTTCCATTGATGTGGGCTTTAATTAGCCGTGGAAGGGGAAAAAAAGGAGGATGGATGCCAGACACATTTTAGGGTGGAAACAGACCACACTTGATGACTGATTGCATGTTGGAGGAGTGGAAGAGGAATGAGAGAAATCAGAGGAAGCTGATTTAAAGGTAGATTATTTGTGTTTTGCTTTTAGATTGGATTTGTGATTTTATTCCCCGTGAAAGAGATTCCCCAAATCCAATTCTGCCTCTGAAATATATTAACCCGAGGTGAGTAAGTCCCTTCATTTTGAAGACTTGGTTTCCTTACCTATAAAATGAGGGATTCCAGAGTTAGCTGATCTATTCACTTCAAGCCCTCTATCCCTAGAGTATCACTTAATTTGGCATAGCTAGGTAGTGCAGTGGATAGAGCAGCAAACCTAAAGTCAGAAAAACTCTTCATCTGTATTCTAATCTGGTCTTAGATACTTCCTAGCTATGTGACTCTGGGCAAATCACTTCTCCCTTTTTGCCTCAGTTTCCATATTTGTAAAATGAGCTAGAATAGGAACTGGCAAAACCCTCCAGTATCTCCGCCAAGGAAACACCAAATGGGGTCACAGAGAGTTGGACATGAATGAAATGCCTGAACAACGACAAATTGGGCACAAACCCTTGGCTAATGAGTCCTAGATCCTTCCTTTGTACACTCAGGCTGGCCATCTTTGCCACCATGACAATTCTATTCCTCTTCTTCAATTCAACAAATACAATTCCCCACATAATTATTGAACGCTGATGCTGCAAAACGCACTAGGTGAAGTGCTGGGCACATGAAATCGGCAATTAAACAGTTCCTATCCTCAAGGAGCTTATATTCTACATTCTATTTCTGTTCTACTGATAGGACATGACCACTGATAAGTCTAATACAGGAGTTAAGGGGTCAAAAGAGAGATCAGACAAGGAACTTTAGGAATCTTTGTCAGGGTTAGGAATAGGAAGTTAGAGAAATCAGGGAAGGCTTCCTTGTGAGACCTGAGCTGAGCTTTGAAGGAGAGCATGTCTAACTATAGGCTACCACTTAGAAGAAGAGATCAGAACAACCGGAACGAATCTTCATGGCTGTCCGGTCTAATTCTCTTATTTTACAGAATAGAAAACTGAGGCTCAGAGAGGTTAAGTGGCTAATTCAGGATCAGGAAGCTAATATGTATTTGAGTAGAGATTTGAAGAACTCAGCTCTTCCTGACACTGTCCAGTGTTCTATCCATTGTGCCATCCAACTCCTAACAGAAAGGACATTGCGTTCATTTTGCTTGGCTAGCTTATTTTTGATACAAACTTTTTTTTGGTCTTTTACTAATGCAGTGTGGTGAGAGATTTTTACTTATAAAAAAACAAAACAAAATAATATCAATAGACATGACAGAGAGAGCCATCTGCATCCAGAAAGAGGACTATGGAAATTGAATATGGGTTGTAACATAGTATTTTCATCTTGTTTTGCTGTTGTTTGCTTACTTTTTTCCCCCTTTTTTCCCCTTTCTGATAGGATTTTTCTTGTGCAGCATGATAAATGTGGAAATATATATAGAAGAATTGCACATGTTTAACCTATATTGAATTACTTGTTGTACAAGGGGTGGTGGTGGAGGGAATGGAGAACAATTTGGAACACAAGGTTTTGCAAAGGTGAATGTGGAAAATTATCTTTGCATGTATTTTTGTTTAAAACAATGAAAATAGAAGAGGAATTAACTTAAAACAAAACAAAAATCATTCCCGTGCATTTAGTGTCAGAGATCACAAGTTCCAATTGTGACTCTACTATTTACTATGTGTGTGACATTAGCCAAAATTGTTTCTGTTTTCTCCCAGCACCTCTAGGGAGATCCAGAGCATTAAAATGAGGCATCGATCTAGGTGATCATTGGGTCCCTGCCTTCTCTGAATGCTCTGAGCCTTAGAGGAGCCATTTCCAGGAGGGCCATTTCTGAGCTTGCTGATTAGGGTTTATGCTGTCCTGTGGGAAACTTGCCACCCTCTGTTCACCTTGGGGAGGAAGGATTCTGGAGTCGCCCAGCTGTCAGCCTCCGAGAAGATGCTCATGGTGCCCCTATCTACCCACTTTGCTGCACTAAGAAAGTTGTACAATGTGGCCCTTGAAGGGAGGACTGGATGTCAAAGTGACCCTGACAGCTTCAAGTACAGAGAACCAAAGCCAACAAGGCAGATGGATAGAAAGGCCAAAGTCCCTCTTGAGTTAATCTGCCCTGAGTTTGGGGAATGGCAAAAGAGACCCCAACACAGCTAAGGAACATCCTGCTGTAAATTATGCTTCAGGGGGTTCCTTCAGCTCTTCATTATCCTCAAGCTGGTTCTCCAGGTGGCTGAGGAACACCCTTTGCTGCTGTTCCTTCCTCCTAATATTTGCCTCTGCTCATTTCCCTGCTCAGTAACCCATCTAATAAAAAGGGAGGAGGAAACAGAGGTAAAATCCAAGGCAGTCGGAGATTCTGCACGATGCATTAGAAACCCTGGCAATAGGTATCTAATGAGAAAGGAGGTTGAAAACTCGGCTGAAATAAGACTTTGGGATTAGCTGTGGATTTTGGGTGTCCGCCAGACCTGATGATAAAAAATGGAAATTAATGCATCCAAAAGGTGAAGATGTTGGAATGCATTAGCAGAAGATTGACTTGCGAGAATTAAGGAATAATACTTCCCCTGTGTTAGCATTCATAGGATCATGGATTTAAAGCTGAAAGAGACCCAGGACATCCAACCTTCTCTTTTGAAGATGAGAAACTAAGGCCCCAAAGAGGTGAAATTATTTGCCCAAAGTCATAAAAATGGCAATCTGAAGGGCTAGAATTTGAACCCAGGTCTTCTGCATGTAGATTCCAGATTATGTTCCTACTATTCCAATCTGAGGCAGAGATAGTTTTGGAGTCGAGATGATTTGAGTTCAAATCCTATCGTTGATCCAGACAAGCTCTGTGGTCATGAAAAGGATCCTTAATTTGCCAGTGCCCCACATAACTGAGACTTGGTGACAGATGAGTCATTGATAATCCTTACTAGAAGTTTCTGGACCATGTGATGCTAAGCTAATCAACCTCTCTGGGCTGGCCTCAATTTCCTAATTTTTAAAATGAGGACTTCATGGCTTCTAAGGTCACCTCTAACTCTAAATCCATGGGTCCTCTGCTTGCTGCCCTCTGTGATGCTAGACTCAAAGATAGCTCTGAGACTGTACAAAGTGGGATTTAAAATCTGAAGAGCTAGGATTTGGAGGTGAGGAGTGAGAGTATTCTACTCATGGAGGCCATATAAGTTCCAAGAATGTAAAGTCTTTGAAGGCAGGGACTATTCTATTTCTGTCTTTGTAAACCCAGTGCTTGGCATTTAATAGGTGTTTAAGCATTCATTTGATTGTTTAAGCACAAAAATAATTAGCATTTGGACATAAATTAGAGCTTTTGTTCTTAAGTCATACCCATGACCCCAATTATTTTTTTTTTGGGAGGGGGCAAAAATCCTGAAGTGTTTTGTGATTTCCTTCTCCAGCTCATTTTATAGATGGGGAAACTGAGGGAAGCAAGGTTAAGTGACTTGTCCAGGGTGACACAGCTGATAAATAAGTGTCCAAGGCTAGACAGAAACTCAGAGTCTTTCCTAACTCCAAGCCTGGCTTTCTATTCATTGCACCACCTAGCTACTCAAAACTAGAACTAGCAAAGATGATTTCTAAGTACAAATTTAATTTCTATCTCTTCAACTTTAGATTTGGACTTGGACCAGTTATTACTTCTTCTTCTAAACACCATTTCTCTTTCTTTCTTTTCTTGTCCATTTTAACCTCTTGTGTACCTCCACAGCTACCATCTACTAAAATAATTTTTGTAGATGGTCTTAGAGAGTTGCTGTTTGAAAATTTTAATCAACCTGGTCTGGTCTGGGAGAATTCTCTTCAAAATTAACTAGATTGATTTCAGGATGAAGACACATCCCCAGGCCTATTCCTGAAGCCATTTTATCATTTGTACCCAGCTGGCATTCTCTTAAATCCAAGGTAGGCTCTATGGTGCTCCATGATGAAGAGTATGAATGAGTATAAATGATGAGTATCAAAGTAGGACCTTTATCGAGTGGACCAGAAATAAATCTCAACCAAGTCCAGTAAAGAATTTAGCCTAGAGAATAGGAGGTCAACAATAATTGGAGTTCTTTTATATCTTGGAAAAAATGGATTGTTATTGTTATTTTGAAGTTTTTTTCTGAGGGGAAATACTAATCCTCTTTACAATTTGAACAAGATAAAAATGAGCTTAAAATATACAAAGAATGATTCTATCTGACACAAAGAAGAATTTCTTGACATCAGAATGGAAAAATTCTAAGAAGGGCTATTGATGAGGGTTGCAGTTTGGTCCTGGAAATTTCCCAGGGGAAATAATACAATGTTCAAAATTTCTATCTGTCCTCTGGAGAGGGTCATTGGTCGCAGACATTTTATTTTAAAATGTCACCAAGTTTAGATTCAGAGAAAGGTAAGAAAATGTACCTCTTCTCTCCCTTCCTGGCAAAGACGTGGGACTATGGATGAGGAATATTGCATATACTGTTAGACGGGATCAATGAATTGCTTGTTATAGTGAATTCCTTTTTTTTTTCCTTAAAAAAATCTGTTATTAGAAAGGGCTTACTGAGAAGCTTTGGGATAATATATTTTAAAAATAAAGGTGACATGAAAACAAAAGGAAATTAAAAATAAGATACCAGGTTATATATTTACATCCTGCTTTATAAAATGCTTTGTTCATATAAGTCTTATGAAGTAAGAGACCATACAAGGAATATTCATATAACATGTTGAGCTTTAACAGATCCTTATTACATATATCATCTAGAAAGTGAAGAAGATAGAGTTCTCTCTGCATCTAGAACTCATCCAATTGGTATAACCTTCTTTTGAATCCAAGGTAGACTCCATGATGGTGCTCCATGATGAAAAGTACAAAGGAGTATGAATGATGAGCATCAAAGTAGGACCTTCATCGAGGGAGCCAGGAATAAATCTCATGCAAGTCCAGTAAAGAATTTAGCCAAGGGGCAGCTAGTTAGTGTAGTGGATAGAGTACCAGCTCTGAAGTCAGGAGGACCTGAGTTCAAATCTGGCTTCAGACACTTAACACTTCCTGGCTGCGTGACCCTGGGCAAATTACTTAATCCCAATTGCCTCAGCAAAAAAGAAAAATAATTTGGCCAAGAGAATAGGAGGCCAACAACATCCGGAATTCTTTTATATCCAGCTAGTGAGTTTGAAACCTGCTTCATTTAATTACTATTTGTGTGATGCTGTAAAAGTCATTTAATCTCTCTTAGCCTCAATTTCCCCATCTATGAAATGAGGATAAAAACCATACCTCCCTCAAAGGGTGGTATATATTAAGAATGAGCTAATATATGTAAAACTCAAAGTACTATATAAATGTTAGGATCATCACCACTTCCTTTGATCCTTCCTTAAGTTTTACAAATTCATTTATACAGTGATTACTATTTCATGGTAAAATACAATAAAATAAAATAAAATAAAATGAACCCTACCCTGAAGGAACTTCCATTTTACAGATGAGCTTCAATGTCCTCTTCTTTGCATTGTATTGCAGCAAAATTTCAGAGATCTTGAATTTGGGAGGACTCATTAATTTTCTGGATGGCCTAATTAGAATGGGAAAGAAGATCTTAATGGCACAAGTGAAAGATAGGAGAGACATGGCTATCCAATAGTTGTGAAAAAAGACCCGGGAGCATTAGGAGATTGCAAATTGTAGATGAATCAAGATTTTGATGAGGCTGCCAAGAATTTCATGAGGTTTTTAACTGTGTTCTCATAAATCCAGGGTTCAATTTAAGGAACATTAATATTTCCCTGAACTCTACTCTGATCAGATCACATCCTGAGTCTTGTGCTCAGCTCCCAGCACTGAATTAAAAGAATGGCATTGATAAACTGGAGGGTGTCCAAAGTGGATGACCAGTCAAGTCAATAAGTATTTATTAGATATATATTATGTGCTAGACACTGTCCTAAGCTAATAAAGAAAGGCAAAGATCAGTTCCTGCTCCCCAAAGATGTCACAGTCTAATGACTTGATGAAAGATCTAGAATGAATGAAAGATCTAGAATAAATGATCTCCAAGCCTGGAGGACACAAGACTTGGGGGAAGTCCTAGAAAAGGCTTGTAATATAGGAGAAAGATTAAACTATTTTTTTTTAGTTACAGATCTAAGAATAATGAGGGAAAGTTACAAGGAAATATAATTTAGCCTAATGTAAGATCAATCTTTCTAACAATGGGAGTTACCTTAAAATAGATGAGATGCTTCGTGAGATAGGGAAATCCATGGCACTGGACATGTACAAACAAGCTGGAAGACTCCTTATTGAGAATGTCATTGGAGAGGGAAAGCAATGAAGTAAGTCTTGGATTTGGAGTCAAAGGCTCTGGGATTTGAATCCCAGGTCTACCACCACAAGTCCCAGTTATGGGTTTCAGTTTATTTGTCCACAAAATGAGGAATTTTGACTAGAGAATAGGCTCTCACTTTACACTCTTAATGCAATAAGATTTTGTTTACATCGATTATATTCATCAATACTTATGGTTTTGGAAATCAAAACATCGTAGCAATATGGTTGTTGTGGCAAATGTTGTGATTATTGGCAGCAGATAATGTGATTTAAAAGGGCACCAAATGTTGGGGTTCAGTCATGTGAAGAATTCATAATGATCATTCTCTTTGACAAAAGGTAGGTTTATTTAGGAGAAGAGATTACTGACAAAATGAAGAAATACAATGGACATCGGGACTGGTAAATATGAAGTAGAATGGGAAAACATACAGTTAGCAAGTAGGGGGTTTTATCATTTCTAGTCATAAAAAGGTGCTCTAAATCACTATTGATCAGAGAAATGCAAATTAGGACAACTCTGAGGTACCACTACACATCAGATTGTCTAAAATGTCAGGAAAAGATAATGGCGAATGTTGGAGGGGATGTGGGAAAACTGGGACACTGATGCATTGTTGGTGGAGTTGTAAATGGATCCAACCATTCTGGAGAGCAATTTGGAGCTAGACTCAAAAAGTTATCAAACTGTATATATCCTTTGCTCCAGCAGTGTTTCTTTTTTTTTATTTTTAATTTTTATTTATTTATTTATTTAATAGCCTTTTATTTACAGGTTATATGCATGGGTAACTTTACAGCATTAACAATTACCAAACCTCTTGTTCCAATTTTTCACCTCTTACCCCCCACTCCCTCCCCCAGATGGCAGGATGACCAGTAGATGTTAAATATATTAAAATATAAATTAGATACAGAATAAGTATACATGACCAAACCGTTATTTTGCTGTACAAAAAGAATCAGACTCTGAAATATTGTACAATTAGCCTGTGAAGGAAATCAAAAATGCAGGTGGGCATAAATATAGGGATTGGGAGTTCAATTTTAGTCATCTCCCAGAGTTCTTTATCTGGGCGTAGCTGGTTCAGTTCATTACTACTCCATTGGAAATGATTTGGTTGATCTCCTTGCTGAGGGATGGCCAGGTCCATCAGTACTGGTCACATATAGTATTGTTGTTGAAGTATATAATGATCTCCTGGTCCTTCCAGCAGTGTTTCTACTGGGCTTATATCCCAAAAAGATCTTAAAGGAGGGAAAGGGACCCACATGTACAAAAATGTTTGTGGCAGTCCATTTTGTAGTGGCAAGAAACTAGAAACTGAGTGGATGCTCATCAGTTGGAGAATGGCTGAATAAGTTATGGTATATGAATGTGATGGAATATTATTGTTTTATAAAAAAATTATCTGGAGGATGATTTCTGAGAGGCCTGGAGAGATTTACATGAACTGATGTTAAGTGAAATGAGCAGAACCAGCAGATCACTATATACAGCAACAACAAGACCATATGGCGATTAATTCTGATGGACCTGGCTCTCTTCAACAATGATATGATTCAGGGCAGTTTCAATGATCTTGTGATGAAGAGAGCCATCTGCACCCAAAGAGAAGGACTGTGGGAAATGAATGTGAACCACAACATAGCATTTTCACTCTTTTTGTTATTTGCTTAAATTTTTTTAATTCATTTTCTTTCCTTTGTGATCTGATTTTTCTTGTGCAGCAAGAGAATTGTATAAATGTTTACACATATTGGATTTAACATATATCTTAATATGTATAACATGTATTGTATTGCTTGCCATCTAGGGGAAGGAGTGGGGGGAAGGAGGGGAAAATTTAGAATACAAGGCTAGGCAAGGGTGAATGTTGAAAAATTATCGGTGCATGTGTTTTGAAAATAAAAAGCTTTAATTAGAAAAAAAGAAATTTGAAAGACAAAAAAGAAAGAAAGGAGTTTTAATAAATAATGATGGAAAAGACAAATTCTCTAGTAGAATTCACAATTAACCAGGAAAAAGGAAATATCTCAAGTTGCTCTTAGCTGACAGGCTAGATCCTAAAGGGGATTTAGTATCCCAAAAGGGTTAGTTAGGTATAAGGAGGAGATAGATACTATAAGGCAAGGTGGGGTTTGAGAGGAAAGACACCATGTTACATGGGGGAGGGGTGAAAGGAAAGGCACCATGAGGCAGAAGCGTCATGGCGGACTGACCCAAGGAAGTTCAGCAAAGATGGTGTCGGCCATAAGCAGATTTATTGGGGAAATTTAACTGCAGGAACGTGACTGGGATTTCTTGGCTGGAGTAGCAAGGTTGGGCTGCCCAGACCTGCCCAGAGGCTGGAATCACAAGACTAAACTGCCCCAGGGAGCAATTCCACCAATATTTCATTCTTTCTTGGTCAACCACACCCAGAATCTCATCACTAGTATTTTTATAAAAATAGTTTTGACTCCATGGCTTCCATGAAGGGGCCTCAGAGATTCCTGGAGTCCTTAAGCTACAATTTGAGAACCAAGTACATGAACTCATGAGTACTCGAAAACTTCCAAACATCTCTCACAGCTCTATTCCTCTGACTACTGCATTGAGTAGGTAGTTAATGCAGATACATAATTTAAAAATTCCTTTCCCAGTCCATAATTCCACAAGAATGATTTCTATTGCTTTGGTTAAATACATGTGTGATGAAAAGCCATGATCTGTATTAGCTGATGCCTCTAGCTTCATGATTTTAAATTCTGTTCCTTCTATCTATTGAGAAAACTTCTAAATTGCTAACTCTGTCTCTCAAAGTTCACATGGCTATTTTTGGGGGGGATATATATACATATTTATATATATTCTTTGTTGATTCATTCCCTTGAAATTGGCACTGCAACTTGATTTATTCTGAAGTATTCTGATGTGTCCTGGGGAGGCAGGAGAGGTTTTCTTTTTAATTAATTTTTTTTTTTTTAGATTCTGAATTTCCTTAGGGCTTTCTTCTCAAGTATTACATTTCCAGCATTTTATGAATAGGATTAACTATAGTCTTCAAATTCTCCCATTAAAGTCCCATGTTCATAGTCATTATGGTTTTTTGGAGGATGGGGAAGGGCTATTTGAGAGAGAGTGGATGGAGTGAAGGGCCTGGAATTAGAAAGCCCCACATTCAAGTTCGCTTATCAGCCAGTGTGTGACCATAAAAAAGTATCTTAATGTCTCTGAGCCTCAGGGGATCCTCTGATATGGATTATATAAGTGTAGATTTAGATGGGTTTGGGATGCCATTGGAGGGAATGTCCATGCCTTCAAAATCATAAATCCGATCCTCCCAAGCTCCAAGATATCTGTGATCTCAAGAATATGGACATTTTCTCCAAAGCTATGGAACCCACCCATGGCTGCTTGCCCAGTGAGACTGTTCATATCCTTCCATACATATGCCACAGGAGAACCACTGGACTCCTGTCTCTAGACTTCTTGGCACTTCAAGGATAACCAATGGAACTCCTAAGCTATCAACTGCACTGTACTATGGATATGTGACTAGTCATGGACTTTGTTTCCTTCTGATTATACATTTGTTTCATGACATCTTGTTTCTGACGCCCAAATCATGTTTTCCAACATATTGTTCTGTGATCTTCCTTATGTTCACTTAACAAAATATACGTTGATTTAATTTGGGGGTTTTAGTGAGTTCTCTGCAGAATATTTCTCCCTCCTAATGGTCTGTAATGAATGCTAGCGCATCTAGCATAAACTGCAATTATTTCCATGGCACTCCTTTTGTAAATATTTATCTTGAATACGGTAATATGGGATGACTAAATGTCTCATAAAATGATGATTCTTGCTTTTGGGTACACAAAATAAAACCAACTGTTATTTCTTCTATTTGTCTGTCTAAGGAGGAACTTGTGATTCATCCTTTGATTAGAAGCAATATCCCTTTGTTTTCTGGTTTTATTTATGGCGAGAAAACAAGATTAATGTGATTCAGGACCTCAGGAGCTATGTCTACTAAATCATTGATCACTGAAAAAGGATCTTCCATTTAGAGGATCAATAGTGTTTTGGGATGGCCTAAAAACTATGTGATTTTCAGAACCTGTGTCTTCATTTCTACCACTGTTCCACCATCATTGCCAAGGATCATTTGATAATTTTGTTTTATGGATTGTCCTGATCAAAGAATCATCTGGTGGCTAGCCTAATAACAAGGAATCTCTGACATTTAGCTAGGTTGTGTCAGAGATGCTTTTGGAAGCTTTTCTCATGTGGTAGAACTTGCCAATGCTTTCTTTGCACTGGATTTAATAACACTAGATTACATTCATACCTTGATGAAACATCAATCTAGGACTTTGTGGGAATACAGTGGTAAAATTGCAATATGTACACACACACACACACATATATATATATATATATATACACATATGTGTGTACACATATATAAATAGGAGTCATTACCCAATTATTAAATTTCAAAGGATTCGAATAAGAAGTTTTCAGGAAAAATCAAAACTATCCATAATTATAAAAAATGCTCTAAATTACTTTTGATTAGAGAAATTCAAAGTAAAACAACCCTGAGATACCATCTGGCTGTAATATTGAATAGTATGACAAGAAAGAAAAATGGTAAATATTGTAGGGGATGAGGGAAAATTGGTACAATAATACACTTGGTGGAATTGTGAACAATCATTCTGGAAAGCAATTTGGAAGTATACCCAAAGGGCTACAAGACTGTTCATACTCTGTGACTTAGAAATATCACTGCGAGGTCTGTATTGCAAAAAAATCAGAGAGAAAAAGGAAAAGGACCTGTATGTGCAAAAATATTTATAGTAACTCTTTTTCTGGTGGCTAGGAATTGGAAATTAGGGAATCACTATACAAATTGGTGTATATGACCATGTGTTATAAGAAAAAAAAGCAGAAAAACCTGGGAAAACTTAACATGAACAGATACAAAGTGAAATGAACAGAATAGGAGAACATTGTACTCAATCATAGCGATATTGTAAGGATAAAAGACCTAGATACTCTGATCAGTACAATGATCCAAAACAATTCCAAAGGATTTATGATGGAAAATATTATCCAAAAAGAGGTCTGAAGGAATCTAAATACAGAATGAAGCAATTTTTTATTTGTTTATTTTTCTTGCTTTTGTCCCAGTATGGCCAATGTGGAAATATGTTCTGCGTGGTTTCGCATGCATAATTAATAGCACATTTGTTGCTTTCTCAATGGGTGGGAGAAGGGCAGGAGGGAGAAGAGGATTCTCAATTCAATATTTTAAAAAATCAATGCTACAGAAGTACTATAAATTTATTTTAAAAATCAAACAAAAGAAATGACCCAACCTGCCTTGGGAAATCTTCATTAGAAGGACTCATTTGGCAAGGTAAGTAGCACTGGAGTTTATTCACCTTTGAGCAAAGACCAGTGCTCAGTGCAAAGGAAGAAAGTGCTGAGGATAAAAGAAATGTGTCGGTATCTTTCATTGCTAGGCTGGAAGGCCTAGAAGCTTGCAGCAAGAAGCTTTGCGTTTTCCATTGCCAGAAATAAAGCTATTTGATGTAATTTTCACCCTAAAAGAGAAGAGATTCTGCCTCTGTGATATGTTTAATATAGACATACTCCTACATAGGAGATCACCGGTCACTTCTTGAGTGGATTCTGGAGTACCAGGAGAGTTCCTTGATTGCGGTTCTCACTTTGAACCTATTGTTTGGTATGTGCAAATATAAACCTTTGAGCTTCCATTCTTTCTTCTTACAGTGAAGATTCTGAAGATCCCCTGGTAGGATAAGATACTGATCCAGAGGTCCTTTCTCCAACTGCCAAGCATTCAGACTCTACTGCAGAGAGCACAACTCCGTTGGGCTGACCACCTTGTTCAAATGCCCTAAAAGACTATTTTATGGAGAACTCACAGAGGGCAAGCATTCATAAGATAGCCAGGGATAAAAAAAAAAAAGGGACACTCTCAAGGTCTCTCTTAAGAACTTTAGAAATATGAGATGCACAAAGTTAGAGAAGCGCCCAAAATGTTCATAGGGACTGTCTGTGTCCAAGCTGGGAAAGGGCATTCTGAGCTCAGATTGGTCTGATCAGCCACAGTCCACACACTGTAACGCAACTCTTACATAGGGATGTCATTTTGGCACTCTTCAAGAATGAAAGACAACTACTAGCATATCAATAATGACGTATTCCAAGCCTTAATTAGGGCTAGACAACTAGGGATTTGTCCTAGAATGCTGGAATTCAGAAAGCATTATTTAGAATTTAGAAAGTCCAACTGAGCTTAGCACCTAAATAGCAAAAATAATTAGTTTAAAAATACAGGTAAAATCAGTAAAACATTTATTCCCTTGGATCCAGAGAGCCCATTGCTAGTTATATATCTTAAAGATGTCAAAGATAGAGAAATCCCATATATAGCACAATATTGATAGATGCACTTTTTGGAAGTAGAAATGGCTAGAAAGCAAGTTGATGCTCATCATTTGAGGAACAGCTTCCCTGAACAGCTATGTGTTTTCTGATAGTACCCCACTCAGTGAACTCTATATCCAGAAGTCTAAAGTATCTCTGAGAAGTATCTCCTCCCACAACTTGCAGTGACTTTACAGGGCAGCTAGTCTTACAACCATATGAATGCCTTTAAAAGGATGGTAAAATTAACACCTACCTCTGGCTGGGTTAATTATGTTTTGGTCACAATCAGGTTCCTTGAACTTGATTTTTATCTGAAGCAAGGGTGTGTCTATATAATAATTCTGTCAATTCTAGTATAATTAAGAGATTGCTAGTCCTGACCCAAGTTCACGGCTAAAGGTAACATTGTAGAGGCAATACTGTTGGTAGAAGATATAGATGAAATAATTAATTTACATGGTTTTATATATATAGGTGTGTGTGTGATATATATATATATATATATATATATATATATATATAAACATATATATTTTAATAGCTTTTTTATTTTTTCAAATACATGCAAAGATAATGTTCAACATTTACCTTTGCAAAACCTTGTGTTCCATAGTTTTCTCCCTCCTCACTCTCCCACCCCAATAGCAAGCAATTTGATATAGGTTAAACATGTGAAATTCTTCTAAATATATTTCCATATTCATCATGCTGAGCAAGAAAAATCAGATCAAAAAGGGGGAAAGCATGAGAAAGAAAAAACAAACAAATAAACAACAACAACAACAATAATAAAAAGGTAAAAATACTATGCTGTATCCACATCCCATGTCCATAGTTCTCTTTCTGGATGTGGATGATGTTTTCCATCACAAGTCTACTGGAATTGCCTTAAATCACCTCATTGTTGAAAAAAAGCTGAGTCCATCAGAGTTGATCATTATATAATCTTCTTGTTGCTGTATACAATGTTCTCTTGGTTCTGCTCACTTCACTTAGTATGTGTTTGTGTAAATCTTTCCAGGTTTTTTTGAAATCATCCCGCTGATTATTTCTTATAGACTAGTAATATCCCATAGCATTCATATACTAAAACGTATTCAACCATTCCCCAACAGATGGGCATCCACTCAATTTCCAGTTCCTTGCCACTACAAAAAAGGGCTGCTACAAAGATTTGTGCACATGTAGGGAAAATAAAAGTTTTCCTTTTTATGATCTCTTTGGAATAGAGACACAGTAGAGACATTGCCGGATGTCTTTTGGGTACAATTCCAAATTGCTTTTTAGATTTGTTGGATCCCTTCACAACTGGTGGTATCTATCTATTTAGATAGATATCGATATCAATATCGATATTGATATCGATATCTATCTATCCATGTGAAAGCTCACCATGACCAATTTGTTTGCCCATCTTGAATAGCCAGAAGGGCCATGCCCAAGTGCAGGGAATCAATTAGGACAATTCAGAACCAATAAGATTGTCAACAACATTGAAAAATGTTGTCTTATGACTAGTGAAGGCATAAGAGATTAACTGAACTTATTTTCTTTGGGGCAGAGGTTTGTTTTACTACTCAGTTTAAGTCTAAGCTAATGGTTCCACTGACTTTGATGGGAATGACTCAGGAAGAGATCATTTGAGCCATTTGAAAAGAGGCAGTCCTACAAATAGCATGTTTCTGCATATGGATTGTAATGTCTACATTTGGTATTGTTGGATGCTTTCCAATTTTAGACTCCTTCAATTTGAATTTTGAAACAAGGATTGCATGACTGAAATAAGACTTTGCCTGTCCAGTCCCTTTCTTCCTTATAGTTTTCCTTCTTTGTCTTTCAAGTCCTTTTCCTCACAAAGAAAGCATGATCCACATGTTTTCAATTCATTTCTGAATCACTTGTCATTAGAAAAGTTATCTGATATTCTCTAAATCAAGAGTTTCTTGTAGGTTTCCACCAGCGAGAGCTCCTGGGCATTTGGCTTGGAAGTATCAGGGGCAGAGCTAATTTACAGACTTGCTCACAGTTGCTCCTTGTTTCCTTGTTCACCTGTTCTGATTAAGTCTTACTTCCCATGCTAACATTTTCACTTTACAGAGCGCTTAGTTATTTTCCCCAACTCCACACGAATCTGCAATCTTTGGGGAATCTGGCTTTGTCTCTGATCCACTGGAATGAGCTGCTATTTGGTAATTCTCAGATGTCCTTTTTCGAGGAATTTTAATATTGCAATCGATGTTCAGGTCTTGGACGTGGGAGTGGTGGAGGTTTAAAGGAACACATGATTAACTAATCTGGTTTAATTGTAGCCACATAGATGACTGAATAATGGTTGTTGTTCTTTATGCTGGAAGAGGACCAATGTGACATCACTATGTTGGAGTCAAGGTACAGTGCGTCCGACTGTGGCTGATCAGATCAATGTGAACTTGGAAGGCTGTACCCAAGGTCAGGTACAAATAGTCCATATGAACATTTGGAATGGAGATAACTAAATTTGTACATCTCACAATTTCCTTGTGCTACTGTGATTCTGTTTTGCTCATGAAACACAGCACCTTCTTTGTTGTGGGTACCATGGTGGGGAGTCCTTTGCCAGTATCTTCCATGTTTCACAGTGGAAATGTATCTTCAGACAGAGAGAGTCTTGTATCACATCCCCTGACCTTTTTGGAGCATTTGCTTTCTGTGAATTCTCCATAATATTTACTTATCTCTTCTGCCTTGCAGAAGTTAGGGGAGTGATACTTCTGTGATCTGGAAAATCAAGTAAAATTTTTCAGCCCTCCCTTTGTATCAAAGAAGAAAGAAGTCTATATTATTATGGTATTGAAAAATAAAATGTTGATATTAAACAACACTATTCATATATTTTGTGCGCTTCTGAGTTTTTAAACTTTTTCTGTATCATCTGCAAGCCTTCTTGTGTTCTCTGCAACTTCTCCAAAACTCCCCCCAAATTCCCATTTAATTTCTTATGCTGACCTGTCATATACTGAAATAACAATGGAGAAAGTCATGACACAAAAGGGAGAACTAGTCTTTTAAGCAAACACATATGGCATTTGAGCAACGTGGCCAGTCTATCTGAGTTATACTCTCTGTAGAAGCTTGGCATTTCAGCTTGACAAAGGACTTTATCTTGCCAAGTGATCAAAAACTTCCTTAGACAATTCACATAGAAGTAGGCACACAACAATGAAGTCAGCACAGTGTTGACCTTCAGGTGGGTAGTCAGCCTAATATCTCTCCTCTTCCATTCTTTGCTTTGGAGTCTCCCAAACACTGAGCTAGTTCTGGAAATGCATGTATCCACCTCATCATCTATGTGTACTCCCTGGAAAATATATCGTCAAGGGAAGGGAACTTCGACCCAGAATTCATTTCTCCATTTTCTTTAACGGATGGTTCCACATTTGGATGATGTGATGCTGGAGGGTGAAGAACATACTTTTTGATGTTGCTTAACAGATCAAATTAGCACAAGTGGCAGAGAATTGATTCCTATTTTGCTGCATCTCAGCTTGCAATGAGTGATTGTATACAAAAAGTCACACACCAACTCTCCCTCACCTTTAGTCTTGGCTTCTAGCTTTTTCAAATTAAATAATTTATCATCAGTCTGAGAGCTCATATTGCTATAATTTTCATCTTCACTGAAGATATCTCACAATAGCTTCAAAAACAGCTTCTTTATTTCCCTGATTTCTGTTGTTTCTGACTGAGGAGTATTCCATCATGAGTAACTGATGATATGTATCACACAAATATCATCTAAAATAGCAGACCTTCATTGGAAATTGGCATGGTGGACTAGTTGCTGAGTGAAGAAAAAAGAGACAACGGTTCTTGATTTTAATATGGCCTGATACTCTAGAAAGGGTTAAGATATTTTCTTGCTCTTGAAGAGAACAACTATATATGAAGAGTTTGACAAACCTTGGAACCCTTGTAGGTCTTTACCTAAGTATCCATAAGGAGAAAAGTAACATTTCTGCCTTCTGATACAACTCTATACTGGGAATTCAAGTGTAATATGTGTGAGCTTTCACATCAAACACAAAAAAGAGAATCTTCTCAAGATGTGCAAAAGAGGAAAAAAAAAGTCATGGTTCTAAGATTTTCTTAATGGTTTTTTCAGTAGCATGTTTTATAACATCTCATGTTTTATAACATCTCAAAAAAAGGGCTGATTGTTTTCTTTCTCATTTTTTTTCTTTTTGATTTGATTTTTCTTGTGCAGGTGAAAGACTATTATCAGAAGGCATTTCCTAGAGAAAACAGGTAACTATGGAGGTAAGGGACTTCTCCAGTGTTACAAAGATATTGCAAATCATGAGGGAGATCAGAACCCAGTTTTTCTGATTTTGGAGACAATGCTTTTTCCATTGTACCAAGGAGCTGGAAGAGACTTAAGAGATTATTTACTAATGAATAATCATATGCCAGAATTTTATATCTAGAAGAAATCTTTAAGATCATGAAATCATGCCTGTCATAAAAGCTATAAAATGTTACAAATAGAAGGAACCCTAGAGATTACAAAAGAGATTCTTCATTTTATATATAAGGTATGTGTTGTGTGTGTGTGTGTGTGTGTATTATACGGATATTCACATAAGTCTGTCTAAACTGGATTTGTAGGGAGGTAGGAATATCACAAATATCTCTGTAATCTCACCTACCCCTCCCCCCCCCACCAGATCTTCAAGATCATGGAATCATGCCAGTCATAAAAGCAAATGTTATAAATAGAAGGAACCCTGGGGATTACAAATGTGATTTTTCATTTTATATGTAAGTTGTATTATGTGTGTGTATTACCTAGTTGAGTTATGTGAATATTCATATGAATCTGTCTAAATTGGGTTTGTAGGGAGGTAGGAATATCACAAATATCTCTGTAATCTCACCTACCCCTCACCAAATCTTCAAGATCATGGAATCATGCCAGACATGAAAGCAATAGAATGTTACAAACAGAAGGAACCCTGGAGATTACAAAAGTGATTCTTCATTTTCTATGTAAGGTGTGTGTGTGTGTGTGTGTGTGTGTGTGTGTGTTGAATTATGTGAATATTCATATGAATGTGTCTAAATTAGATTTGTAGGGCAGTAGGAATATCACAAATATCTCTGTGATCTCACCTATCCCTTACCAAAAGATCTGGATTCCTGCATGAAGCAGAGCAGAAGTTGGGATGAGGGGGAGAGAGAACCCTAATCCTCTCTGCTGTATTCAGGGAAGGGATACTAAACTAGAATTGCATCTACCTGCTCTCCTAAATATATTAGTCTAGGAAAAATAATTTTTAGGTTCAAATTGCTTTTTCTGGTTATTCTCCTGTATTGGGGAAGGAGTGCCTCAAGTTACATCTGAAGACTTGACTCTCTTCTATTCAATTCTAGTTACAGGAAGATGATCACTGTAGTGAATGGTGATTAAACCTATTAATCCGAGCAAATAGCAAGGAGAAATCAGGGAAATTATACAAATTAGAATATACCAGAAAACACATAGAGTGAATGAGTTTTCTCTTTGGGAGCAAGATATCTTAATCCAACTTTAGGGGAAATTCTCTGAGGATTCTAGCTTAGCAAGCTGAAAATAGGGACATGCTTGAGAAGTTGGCTGGTCTACATGTAGGCTGCAACTCTACCTTAAATCCAATTCATGTGCAAGTCGACATCACCGTGATGTGATTGAAAATAAAGAATGAACCATACCCAGAGTCTTTTCTCCTTCCAGGGTATTATCCTTGAAGTGAGCTTGTAATTGTTTGTACCCTATCTCAAAGTGGAAGCTTGTTGAAGGAAGTCTCTTCTTCCAAGCTGGTGTGACAAGTCTGTCCCTCATGGAGGCTTGGAGTCAGAGTAATAATCATTTCTCTTATCAATGAGAGTATTATACTTGGGTCCCTGGTTACATACAAATGGGAAGACTGAGACCCAGAGAAGTTTAGTTGACTGTCCAATTTTTACTTGAATACTTCCAGTGAGGAAACCCCAGAGTTTCTTGAGGGAGCCCAATATGAGGGACAGGTCCAATATTTAGCAAGTGTTTCCTAGCTCCCAAGTTTAAATCTGCCTCTATAATATCCACCCCATATTCTTGGTCTTGCCTTCCAAAACTATACAGAACAAGCTTGATCCCTATTCCATTTGAATCCTGAAAATACTTAAAGACAACTGTGTTCTCCTCCTCCCCAAACTCCCTAAAGATCCCTCCAATCAGTTTTTACATGGTCCAGTCTAAAGGCCCTTCATAACCATTTTTGCTTTTCTGGTAATGAGGAAGAGTTTTTACTACTGCCATAGTCAACAACAACCAACATTTTGCTTATTCAATGTTTCGTACTGGGGTACACACTGGGAATACAGTGAAAAGCAGAAGAGTGTCTCTCTTCTTTCCTCCCCCATTCCCCCCTACTTCTCCTCCCCCCCGTCTCTCTCTCTCTCAAGGAGCTCATAAGCTAATGGGGGAAACAATGTTGTCCAATGTTGTGCAAATGTTGTACCGAACTGTGATGAACATGACAGTGATGTTCAATGATGTCACAGTGATGTGAGATATATACAGGACAAATTGGAAGTAATCTCAGAAGGAAGGTACTAACGGCAAGGAGAACTGGCAAAGGTTCTTGTTGGAGAAAGTCTTCTGAGCTTCAAGTTTCATTCAAAGAATGATGTAACTATGACAGCTAACTGAGACCTGTTCTCAAGCAAAGCTGAACTCTGTATCTGCTCAATCTTATGGTCACTTCAGTGTATAATCCTACAGCATGAGAATCAGAGGATTGGATCTGGTGATAGACAGTGGATGTTTTAGCATCTCAGCTCAGTTCCTTGCTCCTCCATCAACTCCTGACACCTATCTACCATATTGTAACTTCAGGCATGGTGTGGGTACCTTTTCATTTTAGGGACACCCTATTGGCATCTGTACTTCTCATCGCTGATACGAAGATTTACTAATTTTATTTTGTGAAGTCAACAAGTTAACCCATACAATTGTTATTTGTCCTTCATTTTCAAAGAGGACCAGTGACATCACAAGGTGATGTCTTGACTTGCGCATGATATAGACTGAAATGAAATAGAGTTGCAGAAAGTTATCAGCCTTACTCTCTCCTCCAGAGACATTGAAGTACAGTGGCAGGACAAAAGTCGGGATGACTGGTGATAATCTGGGATGTACTAGATGATCTAGAGGTCTTGGATGTTTGACCAAGCTCTCAGTACTCTCCGGTACCTGCTTAAGCTGCCTTCATGAGTGCTGAAACAAATCGTTCTCATCTGCTTGTTCTGCCAAGAGAAGTCTTTGTATGCTTTACACATCCCTATAAGTCACAGAGAGGTTTGGGAGCTGCCAGTTACCTTCAGCTTGATTTACTCCATTTACCAGATGGTTTTCCTGAGATGCGGCTGCTGTGAGTGCGACAGTTTCTTGGCGCCACACATGGCAGTTGGGTAAGAGGTGAACACAAAAAGGTGGATGAACAGCCCTGAAAATGGCTCAGCAAAACACGCTCACCAGTGGTAATCCTCCTTAAACATTCCATATGGACTGATACTCTTAAGGATCTACTATGGACCAGATAGTGTGCTAAGCACTGAGGACACCAAGAAAGGCAAGGCAAAATTTGTCCCTATTTGTGGCTCTTTTCAACAATGAGATGATTCAGGGTAATTCCAATGGTCTTATGATGAAGAGAGCCATTTTTACCCAGAGAGAGAACTATGGGAACTGAGTGTGAATCACAACATAATATTCTCACTTTTTTGCTATAGTTTGCTTGCATTTTGTTTTGTTTCTCATTTTTCTTCCTTCTTGATCTGGTTTTCCTTGGGCATCAAGCTAATTGTATAAATATGTATAGAAGAATTGTACATGTTTAATATATATTGCCATCTAGGGGAGGGGGTAGAAGGAAGAGGGGAAAATTGGAACATAAGATTTTGCAAGGGTCAGTGTTGAAAAAGCATCCCATGCATGTGTTTTGAAAATAAAAGGCTTTAATAAAATTTTTAAAAAGATTGAAAAGGGAAAAAAATGTCCCTTTTGTCAAGGAGTTTGTAGTCTAATGGAAGAGTCAATATGTGAACGAGTGAGTATAAGCAACATATACAGGATGAACTGGAGAGAAGAGAAAAGAATTGGAATTTTAGCTGAAACTTGAAGAAAACTGGGGAAGCCTGGCTGGAGAAGACTAGGAAGGCGAGAGTTCCAGCCAATGAAAATGCCCAGATGGAGGGATGAGGAAGAGCAAGGGGGCTGGTGCCACTTGATTACAGAATATGTGGAGGGGAATGAGGAATAAGGAGACTAGAATGGTGGGAAGGGACCAAGTCAGGAAGGACTTTGACAACCGGAGAATTTTTTAGTTGATACTTTAGGTGACAGGGAATTCCTGAAGTTGATTAAATAATACACTCAGACTTGTGCTTTAGAAAAACCACTTTGGGAAAAGAGTGCATGTTTCCATTCTCTGATCTTTCTAATCTCTGAGACGAAGAGGTATTTTAGGATACAAAAGTCAGGATGACTGATGACCTTCTCCCATTACATCTAGACAAATTTGGCTATTTTTTCCTTCCTATCCCTTGCTGGTGCTTTGAAATGTTACTGGGGCTCCTTTTGAGGCAGCCTAATATGGCGAGTAGAGCACTGAACTTGGAATGGAATGGTCTAGATGTATTTTCTCCCTTTAGTACTCCCTATTTGCGTGATCCTGGGCAAGCTGCCTTATTTCTTATCTGTAAAATGGTCAAAAGGTCATTTGAAGGTTGGATGAAGAGGCAACTAGATGGTGTAGTGAACAGAGCACTGATGCTAAAGTCAGGAGGACCTGAGTTTGAATCTGATCTCAAATACAATATTTCCTAGCTGTGTGAGTCTTAACCCCAGTTGCCTCATGTTATGGGCCAGAACTTGAAACAAGGTGCTAAGTCACTGGAAATGATAGAAACAATGCTTATGTACTTGGCTCACACCTTTGGAAGAGTTCACACATTGGTTCACACATTAGCGTTCACACCTTTAAGAGAGGATATATAAGGAGGAGCTCCCACAGGCCCACTAGAGACTTTTGGGAGATTCAGTGGAGAAGATTCACAAGTCAGGTTCACAAGTCACAGCTCACACAATCCCACTCTCAGAGGAGGAGTCAGATTCATTCCATATTCTGTGTGCTGCCTGGAGGCTTTTGGATGCAGAGAGAGCTAGAGGCTGAGGTTGGCAGAGGCAAAGGACAAGCGGCAAGAGCTATTGGAACCAAGGAGAGAGATAGGCCTCTAAGAAAGCTAACCGGGCTATTTTGAAGGAGACAATAAAGGATCTGAATTTTTAACAGCTGAGGTGACTATTATTCTGAACTGAAATGAAGGCTACCTCCAGAAGCCCCCAAGAAACTTGCTTGCAGAGACCATCATATTTTAGAGAAGAGAACATTGCAGCCTCAGCCAAAAAAAAAGAAGAAGAAGAAGAAGAAGAAGAAGAAGAAGAAGAAGAAGAAGAAGATTGAATGAGATATGTGGAAAGTGTTTTGCACTCTTTAAAATGCCAGGTAAGTATGAGTTACTGCTATTTAGCCGCTGTCTGGTTCTTCTAATATCTCTCTTAATCGACTTGTCTTTTTTCCTCCCTCTTCCCTGATCAATCTGATCAATAACTAAATGGCTGGTTCTAATTCTTAGACAGCTATAGTTGCAATCCTAACTATACATCATGTCCAGTTACCTGATGATCAATGCATTTAGAAGGTTGCTGCATTTATATTTGCCACTTTCTCCACTGTCTTTTCCAAGCTCTTTTGCAGCTTGAATCTTTTCCATCTATGAGCTGTAGTTAGAAGTCTGACAAAAAGGTCCTTAGCAGGCAGCCTCCCTCCCACTAAAGTGTTTATCCAGTACCCTCAAGCAATCGAGCATGAACAGATGGATTTTCCATCATTAACATATTCAGCCACCAAATGCTGCCCTCTTGGATTCTCTTCCAGTAGTTTTCTCTTTTCTGTATCTGACACATACTATTCTTGGAGGAGTTTGAAAGCTTGTGCAGACCAGAGTTTGGATTCCTCCTCTCTCTCAAGGATTACAGCATTTTCTGCAAGTGATGGTAGTTTCCCACAGGGAATCCTCTCCCAGAACAGCTGTAGTTTGTTTTTGTGTTGGCCCTAGGACCCGAGCCCACGCTTCTGCCACCATGGTTATATTCAGGACTGGAAGGTCCCTCTCCTACTCTGAGAGATTTGCAATATCTGATATATTTAGACATAAAAGATGACATCCTGAGCGAATTAAATAAGCAAGGAGGGAATTATCTGGTAGATGTATGGGTAGAAGATGAGTTCAGGATAGAGCAAAGTACAATGATAAAAATGGACAATTTCAATTGTAGACAATTAAAAATCTTTTGCACAAAAAAATCCAATATGGTTAAAATTAGGAAGGAAGCAGATAATTAGGGGGAAAATCTTTGCAACGTTTCTCTGATAAAAGTTTCAAGTGTGAGATGAATAATTAATTCAAGTAATTGATTGAAATTTGTAAGACTTAGAAGCATTTCTTAGTAGATAAATGGTCAAAGGGTATGAACAGGCAGCTTTCAAAGAAAGAAATACAAGCTATAAAAAGGGGTGTGAAAAATGTTTCAAATCACCAATTATTAGAGAAATAAAAACCAAAACAATTCTGAGGTTCCATCTCAAGCCCATCAGATTGGCAAAGATGACAAAAGATTATGGAGGGGCTGGGGTTGGGAGAAAGATGGGATGGAGAAAACCAGTGGAGATTCACTGTGGTTGAATTGGTACAGTGGTTCCAGAAAGCATTTGGAAAAATCATGAAACTGTCCACATCTTTTGACCCAGCAGCAATACTAGTACTTGGCTGATGCCCAAGGCTTGTATTCAAGGAGGGAGGAAAAGGATCCATATGTACCAAAACAATCATATCGTATCTGGTATAATTCTCTCTGTCTTCTACAAGAAAGGGATCAGCCTTTTCAAGAATTCAAAGTCCGATGTGGAGAGCTTAATGATTAGTAATCAAGTATCCTCTGTCTCATCTCTACCATCATATGTCTTTAGGGAATTTGTAATCTTCAGAAAACTCAAAAAGGGAACATATGCATTGCCCTCCCTTTTCCCCATTACTCATTATTCTCTCCTTGCCGAGGGATTTGAGAGGATAAGAAATAGCCTTTTCAGTGGGGTGTTCATGACAATCCAGTAGAATTCTCCAAACCAACAGGGCTTGGAGTGGGTTTCATTCATCTCAAGATGCCATCAACCCAATCCACCTAGACTTTGGAAAGCACCAGCTATGTGACGGATGCTGTGATAGATGCTGGAGATATAAGGATGGAACTAAAACCAGTATCCACTTTCACTATTTAGAGAGCAGAGTAAAACATGAAAACAGAAAAGTATATGTTAGGATATAGGCTCCTTGAGAGCAGGGAAATGTTTTCTCTCTGTTTTGCAGCTCTAATCCTTCATATGCTGACACATAGTAAGGAACCACTTAATAAATACGAACAGATTGATGTGTGATGATTTCACAAGGGAATCAGTACTTAAAATGGGAGTGGGAAGGGAAGTCAGGAAAGGCTTCGTGGAGCAATCAGCACAAGATCTTTTCCTTAAGGAAACCAGAGTTTAAGAGGCAGAAGGGGGCGGGAATTGCATTGTGGATAGCATATGAAACACCAATCAAAAATTCTTTATTAAATATTATGACGTGCAAGGCACTGTGCTAAGTGCTGGTAAGACAAAAAGGCAAAAAAGCAATTCCTGCACTCAAGGAGCTTACAATCTAAAGAGGGAGACAACAAGCATATTAGTGCAAACAAACTAAGAAGTACAACCACAGGATAAATGGGAGATAATAAAAAGAGGGAAGGCACTAGAACTAAGAGGGTTGGGAAAGACTTCCTATAGGAGATGCTGTTGTTCGCTTGCATTTTGTTTTCTTATGCATTTACTTTCTTTTTTTGATCTGATTTCTCTTGTGCAGCAAGAGGATTGTATAAATATGTTTACACATATTGAATTTGGCATATATCTATATATACCATGTTTAACATATATTGGATTACTTGCCTTTTCGAGGAGGGGATGAGGGGAAGAGGGGGAAATTGGAACACAAAGTTTTGCAAGGGTCGATGTTGGACCATGATCAGTGCATATGTTTTGAAAATAAAAAGCTTCCATAAAAAAACAACCTTTAGGCACTTATAAAAACATGGTATTTTTATTGAGAGACAAAAAAGGCTGTGTCCTAAAGCCCCAGAAGTAAAAGGAGTAACTTACCTACAAGATGGTTGGTAGGAATACTAGGTGGTACAATGGTTAGAGCATTGGACAGCGTCAAAAAGACCTGAGTTCAAATCTGCCTTCAGATATTAGCTATGTGACCCTGAACAACTCACTTCAGCTCATCATCACCTGTGGCTGCCTTAGCAGGGCTAGATCACATGATTTCACAGGATTTACGCAGTCCACGATGTGGTTAAGCTGAAAACTAAGTACAACAATCTCCCCGTGCTTGAGTTTTTAAGTTGAAAATTTTATATGCCCCAGGACTGCAGTCCATGATCCAGTTGTTCTCCCTCCCTGCTCTAAACCATGGGGAGTCATTGAGGATTTTTGAGTAGGTGAGTGATATAGTCAAGCTTGAGCTTTGGGAAGATTATTTTGGCGGCTGTGCTGAGGATGAAACATAGAAGGCAAAGCCAAGAAGCTAGAATTAATTATGTGGCTGTTGCAATAGCCTATGGGAGAGAAGATAAGGTTGGAAATTAGGGTGGAAAGTGTGAGTGGGAGAAAAAAATACATAGAAGATCTGAGCCCAATCCAAGGCTACTGGAAGGTTGGTGGTACTGGGGGCAGGAAATTTGAAAGAAGGGTAGGGGAAGATAATGACTTCTGTTCTGGACATAAAATTATAGGATCAAAAATTTGGAGTTAGAAGCTATTTTACAGATGAAGAAACTGAGGGCCAAAGGGAGTGAGCATTTTGCTCAAGGTCACAGAGTTTCCAAGTGTCCAAGGTGAGAATCATACCTCCATCTTCCTGATTAGAGGCCAAGTGGTCTATCTTCTACACAAGAGAGCAGCCCACAAAATGCCCAAGTGGGGTTCAAACCAGATTAAAACATCAATGGGAAATATTTGACAAAATAAATCAAATGCAATGAAAGATAAATTCACTAGGAATCTAGTGGCCCCCAGAGATCCTCAAGAGGGTTTAACAGCCTTGCCAGTTGAGTTTGACACTTCTGTTCTACAGCACATCGCCTTACAAATATTGAGTTTGAGATGTCTATTAACATCTAGATGGCGACATCCCAATGAAGGTTGTTGGAGAGGGATTAGAGCTCATGAAAAAACAGGGCCAGAAATGGAAATCTAATAGCCATCTTCATGAAAATGATATTTTAAGTAACTAGAGTTCAAGGGATTACCAAATGAGATAGGAGAGGAAGAGGAGAAAAGGGCTCACATAGGACACAATCTCGGGTACATCCCTGTAGAGACAATGGGATGGAAGGAACCTTAGTGGAAATCTGGTCCCACCCCCTCATTTTACAAATGAAGCCCACCCATTTTTGTCCTGCACGATGCTTCAGTGATAGTGTTCCAGCTAACGGCCCAATGAAGAAAATGCTGGAATTGGAATCAGATGGAGATCAAATTCTGCCTCAGATACTTACTAGCAATATGGCACTGAGTAAGCCCTTTAAGCTCACTCAGCCTCAGTTTCCTTATCTGTAAAGTAGGAATAATGATAATAGCATTTACCTAACAAGATCATTGTGAAGATGAAATGAGATCTTTATAAAATGCATAGTAATCTTTAAAGCATGTTTTTTTTGTAAAATGAAAGCTATTATCATGGTACACAGAAGGAGAGTCAAACAGGACAGATCAGTGACACAATAACCTAGACAGGAAAGAGGAGAAAAGAGGAGGGGGTGATCAATCAACATTCTCAAATGCTGTCGAGGGCTCAAGAAGGAAAGAAATGAACAGAGCCCATCAGCTTTAGTGATTAGGAAATGGTTCTTGGTCTTGGAGAGAGCAGATCAGAGGTTGGAAACCAGATTGGGAATCACTGAAAAGTGAATAGGAAAAGGAGGACACAAGCTGACAAGTAGAGAGATTTTTTTTTCCCCTCTAGGATCAAGGAAAGCCGTGAGGTGACAGTTTGAGGCTTTCTGAAGTCATTTCTTTGGCTAATCCACTCAGCTGCTGACCCCAAGATGCTATAAACATAGAAGAAAACAATTATATGCAAATAAATACAATGCAAGATAGAACTTGGGTGCCATGGATAGGGACAAGAAAAGTATTGTGGGAGCTCAGAGAATGGATCGCTTCCAGCTGGAAGGATCAGAGAAGGCTTTATTGAGGATATGGTATTTGAGCAGGGCCTTTATGGGTTGGATTTTGGCAAAAGAAATGGGCAGCAAAAGCATTGTGGGTGGTTCAAAGAGGGAACAAATAAGGAGGCCCTCAGCATGTTTCCTGCTTAGGAAATAGTATCATAAACTCCTCGAGGGCTGAAACCATCTCTTTTACTTTGTAGTCCTTGGGACTCTAAGTCCTGGCACATATGGTCAGTGAGCATATAAATGTCTTTTTGTTGGTAAGAGTATCAAATATCCTGCCTAGAAGGAAGAGCCCAGGGCTTGGACATTTCATGGAGACAAGTTGATCAGCATTTATTAGGTGTTGCCCAGTGATCTGATCCAGACTTCTTCCCTCTCCCGAACCTCCAAGGTCACCACCCTTTTCATTAAAGCCAAATGCAATGGCCTTTTCTCCGTCCTCATTTCCAGGCACCGGGATAAGTGCCTGAGATACAAAGAAGGGCAACATTACTCTCCCTACTCTTGAGGAGCTTACCTTCTAATGGGACACACAACTTGACCATTCACGATTGTATACAGAGTTAATTGGAGGTTATTTCAGAGAGATGACAGTAGCATGAAGAAACACTGAGAAAGATCTCTTATGGTGGGGTTTGAGGCTCTGGGTCTTGCAGGAAGCTGGGACATTATCAGGATAAAGAGGGAGAGCATTCCAAGTTTTGTGGATGGTCTTAAGGCTTGGAATGGCACAACGGAGTGCCACTAACGGCTTCAGCTAAATCTCAATATTGATTTGCTCCATTTTTCTAAGTTTGGGCTGGGTTGCCCCTTATGTAGACAACCCAGTGGTCCCTCACTCCTAGAACGCTACTATACTAGTCTGGGATAGTGTGGACACCCACTGAAGCCATGTTCAGTACAAAGTTATTAAGAAGAGCAAGTCAACTGCCCTGAGGAAGTCTACCATACTGGTCTGGGATAGTGTGGACACCTACTGCAGTCATGCCCTGAAGTGTATAGAGTGGTAAACATGGCTGTCCCAACTGCATACAACGTCCTGGGTGGCCATGGGGGAAGTCCAGCTGTGCTGGTAGAGAAGAAGCTCCAAGGTGTTCATTCTCCCATGACTGACCATCAAGAGCAAAATATGGTCCTGCAAAGAATCAAGCGTTCTTGTGGGTGTGCCCTGGGGAAGCCGGCCAGCTCTCTTGGACCTCCCTCGGGCGGCTTCGGACCCATTTCCGAAGGACTGCCTGGCCCTGGCGAGTGACTCCACCTGGGTGTATTTGTGATGTGGCCCTTTGGGCCCCTCCATGAGTGAGAGCTTTGGGGGCACAACCTTTCCCGATTGACCACCAATCAGTCAAGCATCAGCAGCTGCTGCTCATTGATTACCCAGGCAGGGTTAGTGTTTATAAAGGCTTATCCTCATCCCTCCCAGACCCAGAGCACAAGCGTTAGTTTCTCCTGTTTACAGATGAAGTAATGGAGAGGTTCAGACGCTGTGAATGACTCGTCCTGGCTCCTGTAGCTAAGTGTCCAAGTCTGGACTCAAACCCAGAAATCTCCAGACCTTTAGATCACTTCCCTGTGATCCTCCTGAAGACTTGAAGAAGAGGGCCAATGAATGGTAAGTCTTAGTCCTATTGTGGCACAGGACTGAATATAAAGTGGGGCCCAGACCAACTCCCCTTCTTTCCCCATTCCCTGGCCTCCATCTTCTGCCTCAGCACAGCCCGTACAACTCCCCACTCCACTCCCATGATGTCTTCCATTGTTCTGGGAGGAATTGGGTCAATCTCCTCCCCTGCACCCTGTCCTTGGCCCTTTCTGAACTAGTGTCCCTCCCAGACCACCATTTTCCAAAATGGCATCTCTTCCTATTAAACTGTAAGCTCCTGGAGGCGAGTTGTGTCCTGGCCATCGTATTTATATTCTCAGTGCTTAATTCAGCATGTAATGAATGTTTAATAAAGGGGTTTTTTTTTCCATTCATTCTTTCAAGGTCCATATTATTCTTGTAGACTACAGGCACCTGAGGGCAGGCAGTGAATTGCTGTGGTACAGTCATATGTAGCCCCATCTGAGGCTTTCTTAGCAGAGTTATGGAGTGGTTTGCCATTTCCTTCTTCAGCTCATTTTCCAGAGGAAGAAACAGAGTTAAATGACTTGCCCAGAGTCACACATCTAGCAAGCCTCTGAGGCCCAATTTGAATTCAAAGAAACAAGCTTTCTTGACTCTGGGCCTGCATTCTATCCATCTGCCCCATTGAAGCCTTTCTTATGGGCCAATTAAAGAAGGGTGTCTTGGGTGATGGAGATCTGGTCTTAGATCCAGGAAGACTTGAGTTCAAGTTCCACTTTGGACACATTTCAGGTGTCAAAACAAGATAGTCAGTCAGTGAATAAGCATTTATTAGATACCTACCACAGACTGAAACACTGACAGTAGGAGAAAGTCACTTAAGTTCTTGTGCCTCAGATAACTCTAAGACTTAAAGTCCCAGCACAGGCTGGGAACTTCCTCTTCTGGATGTGTCTTATGATTGGGAAATCACGGAGCCAGTCCCTGTCTCCCAGCTCTGTGCAAAGCGCTGTGCCCTTAGCCCTGAGGTTATCATTACAAAACCTGGACTATCTGCTCCCTCCATGAGGAGATTTCTTACTTAGACCAGGATTGTTTTGCTTTGTCTTTTGTCTTTGGGATGGGGAGTAGAACCTGTTTATTGAAACTTTACACCTGCCCCGAGCAGAACTCTGCATTCCCTGAATAAGGCCTTTAAGAAGAGCTGCCATATTATAGATCGTTCTCTTAACCCCTTCATTTCCTGAACTTGGGTCTGTCTGCCTGATTCAATATTGGTCTTTATTACAGCAGAGACTAGCATGGGGGAAGAGGATGATCAGGGGAGACCAAGTGTCTCAAAATGTGACTTAGGCAAGCAGCACACAAATCTACCCCCCTGGATCCCCCCACCAAGTCCCAAATTGATTTTAAAAGTTGAATCTGTTCAGGGGGGATGAGAGAGATTTTAATTACATTGGCCCCAGTGGGTGATACCTTGATGCTCCTTTCTAGTGGGGCTGAGAAAAAGAAATCCACTTGGGATATGACACCTGGGGGCTAGGATAGAGAGGAGGAAGTATTGTTAATGTACTTTTTAAGTTAATCATTCTCTAAATGTTGGAGACAATGTGGGAAAACTGGGATATTAATCTTTGTTGGTGGAGTTGTGAACTGATCCAACCATTCTGGAAAGCAACTTGGAACTGTGCCCAGAGGGCTAGCAAACTGTGCACGCCTTCTGATCCAGCAGTGTCTGTACTAGACTTTTATCCCAAAGAGATCATAAAGGAGGGGAAGGGACCCACATGTGCAAAAGTTTTTGGCAGCCCTTTTTGTAGGGGCAAGGAACTGGAAAGTGAGTGGATGCCCATCAGTTGGAGAATGGCTGAAAAAAATTATCGTATATGAATGTTATGGAATATTATTGTTCTGTAAAAAATGACGTGCAGGAGGATTTCAGAAAGTCTGGAGAGACTTTCATGAACTTATAATAAGTGAAGTGAATAGAAGCAGGAGATCATTAGACACAGCATCAAGATTAAATGGTGATCAATTGTGATGGACGCGACTCTCCACCAATTAGGTGATTCAGACCAATTCCAATAGACTATGGGGAATGGATATGGATCACAACATAGTATTTTTCACCTTTTTTGTTGTTTCCTTGTTTTTCTTTCTCACTTTTTTAATTTGATTTTTTCTTGCACAGCCTGACAAATGTGGAAATAAATATAGAAGAATTGCACATGTTTAACCTATATTGGATTACTTGCTGTCTAGGGCAGGGCTTGAGGGGGTAAAGGAGGGAGAAAATGTAGAATACAAGGTTTTGCAAGGGTGAGCATTGAAATTCTTTGCATGTACTTTGAAAATAAAAAGTATTAAAAAACATAATTGATCATTCTCATTGAAGCTCAACTGCATCTTCCTACTTGAAGTCTTTCTACTTCCTAACATTGCTCTGTCACAAAGCTCCAGTTGACTCACCCTGGTTAAGGTTTTGAATTCAGGATATTTTTATTTAAAAAATCCCATTTTTAGCCTTTGCATTATCTCCATTCTCATGCTCAGTTCTAAGGTTTTTGAGGCTTTTGAGAATACACTTCTTGTATTTCCAATTTGGGGTTTACACCTCCTATTTTTTTTTTACTCATTTTTGTCTCCTTGTCCTTCCCCTCTCCTTCTCTTTCCCCCTTCTATCCTTTTTCCTCCTCTGTTAGTTCCTCCCCTCTCTGTCCTCCACTCCCCCAAGGACACCTTGGTAAGAAAGAGGCAGGCTTTGTTTACCATGTGTTGGCCCCTTCATGGTATTTCTCTTGCCTGCTGCCAAATAAGACTGAACCAGTTGAGCTTGGCTTTGGGCCACCAGTTATTTCGTCAGGGCATTTCCCAAAGCAGGATATTTATGTTTACCGTTTGACTGTTTTAACTTATGGCCCATTGATGTGGGGCTTACATATAATGATGTTTTTCTACTCACTACAGAAACCGTAGACATGATAGGGCATAGTGTATAGAGACACCCTTATAGGGGTGTGCATTTATTCAACCTTTCCCCTTTTATTTTATAGTCAAGGGGCCAAGTTCTAGAGAGATTGGTTTAATCTATCAATCAGTATTTATTAAGAGCCTACTGTATACCAGACACTGTGCTAAGTACCGGGAACACAAAATAGAGGCAAAAGACAGTCACTGTCCTCAAGGACCCTCCAATCTAATGGAGTAACTTCCCTCGAAATGCTTGAACAGAACCTCTCAATGCAGTCAGACTGGTCTGCCTACCAGAATGAAATTTGGCAATCAAAGGGGGACTGACAAGTCTTTTATTATTTTTTATTATTATATCTTTTTATTTACAAAGACATATAAAACATTGACCCTTGCAAAAACTTCTGTTCCAAATTTTCCCTCCTTTCTCCCATCGCCTCCCCTAGATGGCAAGTAGTCCAAATCATGTTAAATATGTTAAATTATAGACAAATCTTTATTAGAAAGTGTGAAGACAAAAGAATAAGGAAAAGCAGAGGAGGAACTGTTCTCTTCTCCCATGTATGTAATATACCAGACCCTCATGGGCCCTGCTAAAAAAAAAATGGTAACCACCCCTTAATTTCTGCTCCCAAACCATCTTTCGATATTTGCAGATGAATAATTCATTTCTCTGAAACTCCATCTCCCCTCCCTACATTGCTAACTTTTTATTTCCCAGTGTGAAAGCAAAAGGTTTGCATATGGTGGTCTAAGAATACAGAGAAGGCCGTGAGGGTCTTTTAATGACTTCCTTCAAAATCTGCCTCAGTGTCAGACATAGGGGTGGAGATAGGCAGCTAGAAGAAGGATCCATTGTTGGGATCATGAGTCTTTCTCTGAGTCCTTAATAGAATAAATCTCTAATTTTGAGGCAATATTGCATATGGGTTAGGGATAAATGCAGTCACCAAGACCTAGGTTAAAATATTGCCTTTAGACACTTAGTAGCTGTGTGAGATTTAACCTCTCTGTGCCTCTGTTTCCCTTTCTTTGAAAAGAGTACAAGGCTCAATGATATCTAATGTAGTTTCCAACTCTAAATGAATTGGATGCATCTTGTGGCTGCTTTTCATTTCTTCTTTATTTGCCAATTTCTGGGCAATCTCAATTTTACTTGAGAATTAAAAACAAATGTCACTGATGCAAGGGGTGATCTGGGAGTGTACTGGATTGCATTATAAACTGACTTGTCAGCCTAAATACATTTATTTTATGATAATTAATATAATTAAAGTACTTAGTTACATCTGCTGGTCTCATTTTCTGAGTATGGTTAGTGAAAAAGACAGAATAAATGATTAATAAATCAAATATCGGGTTTCTTTTGCATTTTGCATTCTTTACTTACTAAAGAATTGAGGATTATGCAATAGACATCTGTTTGATCGTAGGCATATTTAGGACCTGAGTTTGTGGAACTGCCGATTCCTGGTAGACACTTGGGGCTTCAAGTCGATCTGAGCCCAAAATTTTCTTTCCTGGAAAAATATGAACTGTGCAACTGTCAACATTTCCTGCCCGTCCTCTGGGAACAGATTCAAGGCCTGGGAGAGTCAACTAAAGCACTTTCTGATATGAGTTTGTCATCTCCTTGCTTGCCAGTCAGATCGTTAGCAGAGTCCATATAACAAAGGTTACCCCTTAGCTCAAGTTGCTAGCTGTCCAAAACAATGATTGTCAGAGTGACAAAATGACAATCTTGGCTTATACAAATCCACACACATTTCCAAAGTTTAATTGAAGCTAGGGTTAGCCCTGAGTATAAGGTACCTAGCGAAATAGTGTGATCCAAGGGAAAGGTGACAGATTGTTGGAAAGTCCTCTGAATTGGAAACTGAAAACCATCATCAGTTTTGGTCTTGGTTCCTGGGATAACTCGTTACTTAATCTTTCTGGGATTTGTTTTTCTTCTCTGTAAAATGAGAGGTTTGTGATTTAGGAGAGCAATTCCTGGTTCCAAATGATATTTGGGGTATAGCACCAAGGGATAAGATGGTAGGCACCGATTATTAGGGTTTGATCATGTAAAGAACTCACAATGGCCATTCTCTTTGGCAAAAGATAAATTTATTTAGGAGAAGAGCTTATAGATAAAATGAAAAAATACAATAGATACCAGGAATGGCAATATGAAATAGAGTTGGGAAAGCATATGGTTGGCAAGGAAAAGGGTCTTCACAATTAATAATGGAAGAGACAAGTTCTCTAGCAGAACTCATAATTAATCAGGAGAATGGGAATGCCCCAGAAGGTTGGAGCATGTCCTTAGCTGGCAGGCTAAATAGCAAGAAATTTAGCATCCTAAAAGAATTAGTTAGCAATAAGAAGGAGAAAGAAAAGAAGCATGGTAGGGGATGAAGGAGAGATACCATGTAACATGAGGAAAGGAGGAAGAGAAGACACCATGAACCAAAGTGCCATGGTGGGCTAGAACCCAAAAGGGGTTCAGAGCAAAGATGACTGGAGCCATGGGCAGATTTATAGGGGAAATTTAACCTTAGGGGATGGACAGAACTCAAATTTGTGATTTGGAAATAACAAAATGGGACCACCCACGACCTCCATAGAGGGTGAGACTATGAGGTTAAACTGATCTCCATCAGTGTCCTGCCCTGCCTGTCCCAGGAGCAATTCCATTAATCTTCCAGTACCTCTCTGCCAACCTCACCAAGTCACTCAGGACCTCATCAAGATGGTCTTTAAAGTTCTTTCCATTTCTAAACCCTATGACTCAAAATCCTTCCCTTCTTTCCCCTCCCAGAAGACCTGTTTCAGGATATTTCTAGTTTGTTATAATGTCTAATAGTCTCATCCTTTGATTATTTTAGCTCAGAGAATTGTATCTCCAGAAGGCTCTTATTAAAATGCTAATGTCATGCCTTATTAGCAGTCATTAAGACATCAAGGAAAGGTAGCAAGTCCAGCTTTGAAGTCTGACAAGTCTGGGTTCAAATTCTGGCTCTAAAATATACTAGCTCTGTGATGACAGGCAAGTCATTTATCTAGCCTTTAAGGGACCCGGGCACTCTTTGACTCTAAATTGCAGCAAATTGTTTCTCCACAAATAGAGAGTTTCATACTAGTTGTTCCTTAACAGATGAAAGATACTTTTTATCCCTCTTCCTACAAAAGCAGGATGAATTTGACAGATGAACTTCTTAGCTAGAAGCTTGGTAAGCAGAACCCTGAGGCAATGGTAGCTTAGTGGATTTTGGTTCATCTAGAAAGGTTCTCTATGTGGAGAACCTTGGAGGGGGCCTTTGCAAATTAAGTGGCTGGATGAAGTCATAAATATATGGGGTAAAGGACAGGCTACTGAAAAAGTGAAGGAGATTGAAAGGTAAATGGCACCTATTTCCAAAGAGATGATTTCGTCATAGAGCCTGATTGAGGAATCAGAAGCCCCTTTATCTACCTTCTTATAAAGCCATCATTGTGTAAAGCAAGTCTGAACACCTTGGGGAACGCCTCCATGTGAAGAATCCACATACAACAAAGCGTCATTTGAAAAACCATTAGTAGCACTTGCACAACACCCCAGAGGCAGCCATGTTTGCCTCTGAGGCCTGGAAGGGTTTTTTCCTATTATAGAAATATGAATAGACTTCATATCTTTGACTTCATTAGCTATTGTGCTTGTGTACTTAATGGTAATAAAGTTACAGGAGAACCTCAGGGCTTTCTGCTCGCCCCTCTGGAGTTCACTGTAGGAAAGTTTGCCATCCTAATTCAATCTCTCTTCTCCGAGAGCGCCATTCTTAAGCTGATCTCATGGTTTTGTGGGCTTAGAGCTGGAAGGAACTTTGAGTCATATAGTTCAACTCACTCATTTTACAGATTAAAAAAAAAATTGAGGCTCAGAGAAGTTAAGTGTTTTGCCTAAAGTCATCCAGGAAGAAACTGGAAGATTTGGAATCCAGACCCACACTGACTCCTGGAACATCTCATTTTTCTTCAAATCCAGAGGATCTGATTCTTGGTAACAAGATAAATTATATAAATCAAATTAAAATATGAAATAAAATAAATCCAAGAAACATTCTGTAAAGTTCTGCCAGGTCAACAAAGGAGTGGTTTTTACTCTTTTCTTCAAGTTTCTTGGTTTCTGTAACTAGTTCTCAAAGTTTGGACTTGTTGAGATCATAGGAGAGCTGAGAGAGACCTTAGAGCCACTGAATTCAACTCTAATATTTTACTTATGAGGAGACTGAGGTCCACAGAGACAGATAGACTTGTCCAGTCACATAGCCAGAATGGGTCAGAAGCTGAATTCAAAATTCCAGCATGCTGAGCACCACATTGGCAATGATAAGGACAAATTAGATTGACATGAGGTTTCTCTTAAATAAGGGTAGCCATTTTTTGGATATCCTTCCCTTCTTTCCCTTCCCCCTTTTTTCCCTTCCCTTCCTCCTTTCCTCCTTCTTTCCCTTCCCTTCCTCCTTTCCCCCTTCTTTCCCTTCCCTTCCTCCTTTCCCCCTTCTTTCCCTTCCCTTCCTCCCTTCCCCCTTCTTTCCCTTCCCTTCCTCCCTTCCCTACTTTCCCTATTGAGATTAAGGGCGAGTTAAAGGCAAGTTGTATTGATTTTAGAATACTGGACCTACTTTAAGTCACTACTCAAGTGACAGCATACCTTTTGAGAACAGGAAAGCAGCTAGGCAGTAATAGAGCATTGAGCTGGACATCAGGAAGACCCGAGTTCAAATTCAGCCTCAGAAATTTACTAGCTGTGTGACTCGGGACAAAACACACTCTGCCTCAGTTTCTTCAGCTGTAAAATGATATTCAGAATACCACTTTCCTCAGAGGATTGTTGTAAGGTTCAATTACGGTAATATTTGTAAAGTATTTACCAGAATTCCTGGTACAAAATAAGTGCTTAAGAAATACTTATTCCTTCCCCACCTTGAGAACTGCTGGTGTGACCTGGAAAATCTATTGATCTAATTTTGCAAAGTTCATTGAAACAAAAGACAATACCATGACAACATACACAGGATAATGTGTTGTTGCCCACGTCTTTCTTCTCCTCTGAATAGTTCCTTTAAATTAAGCCTTTGGGATATTAGAGAGTCAGGCTAATCAGAAGAATATTTCCATTTTTATTTTATTTTAATCTCAGAGAAAAGTAGAAGAAGACTTGGAGTCAGGAAAAAATAGGTTTGTTTCTTCTCTGGGACATTCACTAGCTGTTTGATCAAGGCCTTGCCTGAATTTCAGTTTCCATATCTGTAAAATGGAGATAGGATAATCTTACCTTCTTAGCTAGATTATTATGAAGATCCAAATATATGAAATAAATGCCTATTTGTTTGATTTGTATGTGCTTTGAAACCTAAAGAATGCTATCCAAATATTAGCAATTATAGTGTGTGGGGGGCAACAGCAAGGACTCTGTAAGTGAAAGACCTAGGTTGAAATCTTGGCTCTGCTATTTATTAACTGTGTGGCCATGGCCAAGATATTTAATCTCCCTAGGACCTAGTTTCCTTATCTATAAAACTAAGTAGTACTACAGTACATTTAGCACTGACTTTAGAGTCAGAAAAGTCTGAATTCAAATCCAGCTCTAGACCCTCCTCGGGTATCACTCTGGACAAATCCCTTAGTCTTCCTCAGCCTCTATTTCTTCATCTATAAAATAAGACAGTTGGACCCAAAGACCTCTGAGGTCCCCTTCAGCTAGAAATCTGTGATCCTGAAATTCCATCCAGCTTTAATTCTATATTCTTACAATTCAATGACTAGCTCACCTTCAAGGTCTAAGATATGATTCCTATTTGTACCTCTTTCATACCCCAGCCCTTTTCTTCAGTCCATACACCAAAGATGTGTGTGATCTTCCACTCCAGACCCACCGACCCACAGACCTCTTGGTGATTTTCTGACCTAGAATACTTCATTTACATGGACTGACTTATTTAAGTAGTGAACAATTCAATTTACCTGCTGAAATGTTATTGGAAAACTCTTAATGGCAAAGGTCCGCCATCTTTTCCTCCGCTGTCATTTCTCATTGGGGGATAGTATCTTGAAACTGGAGATCAGGAAGAGTCTTGACCCCATCAGGTAGTAAGCTCTCTGGGAACTTTGGCACCTTGCCTGGGACTGGTAACTGAATTTACATCAATAAATATAGGTCCTGATAAAATCTGCCAGGCCTTAATGTTAAACAGACCTAAACAAATTCTGTAATATCTCCTTCACGATTCCAGCAACACTAAACAATTGTGTCTGAAATTCCCTTGTGATTTAAGGTCTGATCCTGAAACAGCTTTCATTAATTTATTGGGAAATGGAGTCCCTTCTTTCTTTCGTACCTTTCTGTCCTCTGCCCCCCAAATGACTAATTTAAGGTGCTTCTATCATTACATTCTCCAATCATTTCTTAAGACACATGAATTATTTATTTTTTCAAATTAAATACAGGTGTGTCAGGCAACTGTTTATTTTGGGGCTTCCCTGATTTTTTATCTTGCCCTCTAAGTCTTATCTTAAAACATTTAATACAGACTGGCTTCCTTTCAAATGATAAAACAGAAATGCACTGCTTGGATGAAGTCTTTGTCAACAGCCCCAGCTCCAAACATTGCTCAACCCGTTTCTCAGTGGCCGAGTAAGCCAACCTGCAGAGTATCAGAGGGCAGCATTATCTGCCCATGATCGAGGGCCAGGCTGCCAAATGTGGGCAAGCAGCTTTTGGGGCTTCATAAAGCCCTGGCGGTCAAACAAAGGGCCCTTTTGTGAACGTGGCCGGACTTCACCAAGCTGGCGTCGAGGAAGTGTTTGTCTCCCTAGCGTGGAGAATGAAATTGGCTTTATTTCAGCTTGATCCACCATGATTCCTCCAGGGCTGCCCAGTAGGGTAAAAGTGACGATCCTCAGTCTGTGGCCATGACTTTGACCTTGCCCCATAACTGGCCGGCCTCTGATAGCAAGGGCTCACGGGAGTTCAGACCAAGCCAGATCTATTCAGAGCTAGGCCCAGAGGTAGGGTTAGCCCACAGGGATGAGGGAGAGCTGAAGGGAGAGCTGGAGGGAGAGCTGGAGGGAGGGCCGGAGGGAGGGCCTTGCCTCTGCCCATCAACAGCTCTAAATAAACATGGGCTAACCTTCAAGAGTTTCAAGACAAATAAAAAGGTAACATGAGTTTGTTATGACTTCATCTGTGAATATGGGCTCATAGCTATGAAGGAGAGTCATTCGTGGGGTCTTTTCACAAATACACCTAAAATTAGGGAAATAGTTGGGGAGGGATAAATTGTCCCTGCCCCCATGTCTCTTTTATCTGTCTCTGTGTGTCTCTGTGTGTGTGTGTGTGTGTGTGTGTGTGTGTGTCTGTGTGTGTGTGTGTGTGTGTGTCTGTCTGTCTGTGTGTATCTCCTCTCTCCTCGTGTCTGTCTCAAAAGTGACAACTTCTAAGTTGTTTCAGGGACTCCATGGCGGGGGGAATGGTTAAGAGACATTTTTCTTGTGTGAAGGGCCCTGCCTGCAGTGTCCTTGTATCCTTGGGACCTAGGACAGTGCCTGGAATACAGAGGGCTTATTGAATGAAATTCAACAATGGGGTTGGGGGAATAACTCTCCCCCTTCTCTTATCTTTCTTGACTGTTTCTCCTTTCTCGGATAAATAAGCCCACAATGCCTCTTGTGTCTGCACTCATTTTTACGGAGCTTTATGAATTTGCTTATAGGATTTAAGATGACTATAGCCTCCCATTCTCTAATGAGAACACTTTCAGTATGAATAGAGACAATGACTTTCAGGCTGTCTAAGAGAATCCCACATGTGCAGAAATCTGATAAAGCCCACACGGCTCCTAAGCATAAAACAAAGGGCTCTGTCTTTCAGAAGGTCCCATCCTTGGGTCTTTTCCATCATGGCTTGCATATACATAACTGTCTCTGTTTTTGTCTCAGTTCCTCTCTCTGTTTTTGTTTCTCTCACCCCATCCCTTTCTCCTTCTGTTTCTGCACCTGAACACACACACACACACACACACACACACACACACATCTAGGGATATTTACATATCTTGATTTGTGGAGATATCTGCATCTAGGGCTATCTATCCATTTATCATCTATCCATCTATTTTTCCATCTATCTCAGGGGTCCTCAAACTTTTTAAATAGGGGGCCAGTTCACTGTCCCTCAGACTGCTGGAGGGCCGGTCTATAGTAAAAACAAAAACTTTGTTTTATGGGCCTTTAAATAAAGAAACTTCATAGCCCTGGGGAAGGGGGAGGATCGTCCTCAGCTGCCGCATCTGGCCGGCGGCAGTAGTTTGAGGACCCCTGATCTATATCTATCTGTTATCTGTCTATCTAACTATGGTGGTGTCTGTCTTTCTATTGGCCTATCAAGTCATGTTTATATTGAAAGGTAGCATGGTATAATGGATAGATGGTCAGTGTCAGACTGCAGAAGACCAGGGTTTGGGTCCTGTCTTCCAACACATATTGCCTAGGTATGTCTAGTAAGGTATTTAACCTCTCAATATTCCAGCCAACTTTCCAAATCCATGAGTTGTTGAAGAGTTGCTATATAAAAAGTTATCTCATTGGGAATTCCACCTACTCATGAATATAGGTCTGTATCAAAATATATCTTTGTATTTATGTCATAAATATATCATATATGTGTGTATATGTGTGTGTGTGTGTGTGTGTATCCTGGATACTAGATCAAGTTATATTTGCAGATGTGGAGTGGAGCTTCAGCTCTGATACTGACTTGTCCAATAAGCATGGCTGTGTTAAGTAACCGTTTTGAGTCCTGGTTTCTTCTCCCTTTAAAATAATGTGACTTGGACCATTTAACTTGACTGATTTGTTGGGAGGAAAATACTTTAGAAATAGAACCTATTATGAGTCTAAAAGTAGCGTTATTAAAATGTCTCCATCAATAAGCCTCGGTCAATGGATGCTAGAAATAGTATGGTGCCCTTTTATTAAGCATTAAGAAGTCTTTAACAGATCTAGTAGTATCTGCCACTCCCCATGCTAAGTTTTCTTCCGATGAACTCCATTGAGGAATCGGAGATTATTGCTAATATTTCTCTTGTTCACAATAGGGTATCAAACCTGGAAAATACCTCAGATCACTCACTCTACCTCTTATCTACACAAGAGTACTCTCTTTATAAGCTCTGACCAGTGGCCATCCAGTCTTTGCTTGAAGATTTCTCGTAACGGGAAACCCAATCTCTCCAGAAGTAGCTCAATTTATTTTTGCATGACTTGAGTGTTTAAGAATTTAAACCAATCCAATATAAATTGGATAAATCCAAAATAAATCCAATTATAAATTTACATTTTTGCAACTTTGCCTCTCCCTCTATTACTCTTACTTTGTACTCCCTAGGGCTGTACAGAGCAAACCTAATCTTTTTTTCAGGGCCTTCCACTATTTGGGGGTAAGGGGAGGGAAGGAGTTTTCAATCTTAACTATTCTAGGCTAAATGTCCATTCCTTCAACTGATCACACTATGACCTGAAGTCAAGATCCTTTATCATTGTAGCAACTCCTTCTGTGTGCTCTAATGCTCTTCCTAAAAATTCTCTCTTGTCCTCCATGAAAATTGTTGATTAAAAATGAAAGACTGGCAAGAGCCAAGCATTCAATTCAATTCAATTCAGTTCACCAAGCTGATGTAGAACCATTAATGATTCCCTTTTGAGATTTGCTATTTAAAGATCATGCCTGGGTGAAAAGGCAGGTCTGAGAGCCCCCACAGCTGTGGATTGTGAAACTTGAGGGAGTTGCAGGGCAGCCTTTACTGACACAGGTGTTGCTTGTGGACTGAAATGAAATAAATTGGAGGCAGAGGGAACAGAAGAGAAGTTAGAGAACATCGGCCTCTCAGTGGGGAGGTCAGGGAACAACAACTGCCTCTCAGTCTCCTCGAATCACCATCATCTTCTTACAAGAAGAGAAGAAAAGGCCTACCAGAGGTAAAGTTACATATACAAAGTGTTCCTAGCAACCATTTTACACTTTTGGGAGCTGAACGTGGTTCAACTTCATAAAAATCTACCTGACTCTCTCTTTGTGAACAAAGTCTGGCTTCCACAGCATCTCCCAGGTGGCTTCCATGTCACTAAGTCTGCCTACTCTCAGTCTTGATGGATGGCTAAGGTGGACATGTTGATTTTTCTGTTTTTAAATTGGCCAGCTTAGAAACTCCTTATTGTTCTTCTCTCTTCCACTCAGATTTCCTTCTGTTGTCATTGGCTCTGGCTCCTGACATTCCAGGATGGTATGCTATTTTAACGAGGGAAGGAAGAAACATTTATTTAGAAAATAAGACCATAGAGATGGTATATGGGCAGCATTACCAAGTTATACTGAGGTTATTTTGACGTGTGTGTGTTTTGGTTGAGGGGCTAATTTCAGCAGAGTTTAAATTTTAATTTCTTGGTTCCCCTCACACCTTGCTAATTACAGATTTCCAGGGGAGAAGAATCCTTCCTTTCCTCAGGCTCCCCCCTCCCCTAGAATCCAGTGCTGTTAGAATGGTTTTCTCATGCCATTCTTGGGTTAAAGAAGGAAAAAATGAACTGAGATGTACTTTCTTACTCTGAACTTCAGCGTGAAGACATTGGATTGTGCAGGATTCTAAGGGAGTGATCAATCAATCAACAAACATCCATTAAACAGCTGCTATGTGCCAGTGCTAAGTACTGAGAAGACACAGGGAATGGTTCAGGACAGCTTGAAGAAAGAAATCATGAGAGAAATGTCTGTACATTTCTGAACAATATTTTCCTTTTTTCCATAGAAGTCAACTGAGAACTCTATTGGTTTTTATTTGTAACTTCCAAATTGCTTTGAAAGAGTTTACTTTCTATAAGGGGAAAGTTTATGTATAACCTATACAAAATACTTAGAGTCATTTTTAGAGGAGCACTAACAGCTTGTGTGTGTGTGTGTGTGTGTGTGTGTGTGTGTGTGTGTGTGTGAGAATCGGGAAAGTCCTTCTATAAAAGGTAGTATTTAAATGGAATCTTTAATAGCCAGAAATTCTGAGAGACAGAAGTGAGGAGGTAGTGGACTCCAATTCAAGGAAGAAAATTCCATGATACACAAAATCTTTATTCTAGTGATTAAGACATTGAAAAACAAGCAAATTCCCCATCTTGGGTCAAAGGTTGACTAATTAGCTTTTATGTAGACAATCAAAGGTCTTGGACAGATTTGCATTTCTACTTGATCAACAGTATTCTTCAACTTGAGAGCTCATGTAAATTTTCAGAGGGAAATGATGTAATGATAATAAAATTGTATATAGAGAACCTCCTATATACTCATTATTGTACTAAGCTTTAGAAATAAGATCTTAGCTGGTTTCTTTGAGACAATAGTCTCATTCAGCCCTGGGACCAAACATGGATCCATTTGGTCCCAGTATATCTCTCCATTTAATAAATTATTCAAATGTTCTCTAATCTCTTAAAAAAATAAATAAGATCTTATTGGATTCAAAGGTTCTGTGTTTGTTTCTAGCTTTTTGTGACATGAAGTCTTTTGGCGGTCTAATGAACCCTATGATTCCTTCAAGGAGTCATGTTTCTAAGTCATAAATCAATCAACTAGAATTTATTAAGCAACTACCATGAATTAGACCCTGTACTAAGTTCTAGGGATAGAAAAAAAAGAGCAAAAATAGTCATTGCTCTTAGAGTATGCAGTGTAACATAACATGTAAACAAGTATGTACAAGTAAGATGAATGTGTGTGTATGTATGCATGCACATGTATTTACTTTTATCTATCTATAATTATATCAAGAGAAAGGGAGGAAAAGGAAGAAAGGGCCTGGAGAGAGGGAGGAAGGAAGGAAAAATTGAAGGTAATCACAAAGTAAAGACTTTGACATTAAGAAAGATCAGGAAAGGTTTCTTGCAGAAAGTAGGATTTTAGCTGACACTTGAAAGAAGCCAGGGAAGTGAAGATGAGGAAGGAGAGCATCTCAGGGAAGGGAGGAAGTAAGGGACAATTTCTGGAGTTGGGAGATGGAGTGCGCCGAGTGAGGAACCCCGCGGAAGTCAGGATCACCCAATTGCCATTTTCTTATACCTCCACGTATTTGGCAAAGTAGGAATAATTGGTGATGAAGGACTTTGAAATCCAGGGATGGTGGATGGGTTATAGTTGCTCCTAGAGGCAATTAGGAGCATTGGAGTTTATTGAAATAGGGGGACGGTTTTATTAGACTTTTGCTTTAGGAACATTGACCATCTGGAGTGGAGAGACTTTGGACCTAGAGCCCCACCAGCAGATTATGGCAGTATTCCAAGCCTGGGTTGCTGAGGACTTGCACCGAGATGGCGGCAGCAATGTCAAGGGAGAGAAGGGGCTAAAAGAAAGATAGAAACAACAGGACTGGACAAATGGGTGGATATGGAAGGGTAGGGAGAATGAGGAATGGAAAATGGCACTTAGGTTTCAAGCCTGGAGGTGGCAGGAAGGGGACTGGGACAGTGCTGTTACCTGCACAGTTTTAGGGAAGTCAGGAAAAAGCAAGGGACTTTGTGATTAAGATTTTTGTGAAATATAATTTGAGGTATCTAATAATCAGCCGGAGATGTGAGACTAGAAGCTAGAAAGGAAGTTAGGGATGGACAAGTAAATGTAAGAGTTGCTTGCCCTAGAGATAAAATAAATACAGGATTAGGAAGTAAACTAATTCTATTGAAATATGGTTACCAAAATTTTCAGGGAAGGGAAAGATTATGAGTCCTACAATCGAAGTCTGGCTCCAGTTTATGGGGAAAACAGAAAGACCTGGTATAGGAGAGTAGAGTGTCTCTCTATTTGTCTATCTGATCACACAGCCTGTAGAAAATGGCAGATCTAGGGATTTGATTATCCAATTCAACAAGCATTTGCATTTTTATACATATATATTATATATGTGTATACACATGTATATACACATATATATGTTTGTTTCCTTGAGGGCAGGACAGTCATCTTCTTGTCTTGGTACCTAGCACAGTGCCTTACACATACATGGTATTTGATAAATTCCTGTTGACAAGGAACTGGGAACTGAGTGGCTGCCCATCAGTTGGAAAACGGTCGACATATATACATACATATGTCATATATACATACGACAAACATATACATATATGTATATATACATATATGAAGTTTTTATGTTCAAAATACATGCATAAATAGTTTTCAACATTCACCCTTGCAAAACCTTATATCCCCAAATTTTTCTCCTTCCTTTCTTCTCCCCTAGATGGCAAGTAATATATATGTTAAGCATGTGCAGATACACATGCTAAAAATATGTTGAACATGTGCAATTCTTCTACACATATTTCCACAATTATGCTGCACAAGAAAAATCAAATCAAAAAGGAAAAAATATAAGAAAACAAAATACAAGTGAACAACAATAAAAAAGTATAAATACCATGTTGTCTCTACAGTTCTCTTTCTGGGCGTAGATGGCTCTCTCCAATACAAGTTTATTGGGATTGGTCTGAATCATCTCATTGTTAAAGAGCCACGTCCATCAGAACTGATCATTGTATAATATTGATGTTGTTGTGTACAATAATCTCCTGGTTCTGCTCATTTCACTCAGCATCAGTTCATGTCAGTCTCTCCAGGCCTTTCTGAATCATCCTGCTGATCTTTCCTTAAAGAAATATAATATTCCATTATGTTCCTATACCATAACTTATTCAACCGTTCTCCAACTGAGGGGCAGCCACTCAGTTCCCAGTTCCTTATCAACAGGAATTTATCAAATACCATGTATGTGTAAGGCACTGTGCTAGGTACCAAGACAAGAAGATGACTGTCCTGCCCTCAAGGAATTTACTTTTTTGGTGGTAAGTGAAAGGTGCCTCAGAACAAGGAGAAAAATAAGTTCACGTAAGCCAATTTGAAGAGAGAGAGAGAAATAACCCTGTGGGGGAATCGGGAATGGCTTACTGAAAGCAGTGGTACGATTGGGAGTCACCACTGAAAAGGGAATGCTTTTCCAGCTTATATCAAATCATGGGGAAAGAAGATGCATATTAATTAGAAGAAACAAGGCAAAATGCATGAGTTATTAAGACCAGTCCACAAAAGTCAATGAAAGTCAGGTTGTGACAATTTGTATTTCATCCTAGAAGCAATACTTGAAGATTTTTGATTAGGACAGTGATTAAGCCTGTGTTTTAGGAATATTAATCTGCGTAGAGAATGGATTGGAGAGGATATACTGGATGAAGACAACTATTATTCTAGCCCTGATGAGGGATGGCGAGATCCAATAATAGCTGGGAGAATGACAAGGAGTTAGGTAAGAGATGTGAAGATAGTAGTAGTAGCAGCAGCAGAAATTCTAATAATTTGTATAGAATTTTAAGGTTAAAATTGTTTTACATTTATCATCTCATTTAAACCTCAAGACAAACTTGTGATGATAGTATTAGAATTACTCCCACTTTGCAGATGAGGAAAGAGTTTGAACTAGAAACTTCTCAAACTTTAGTTCTCAGTATCTTTATACTATTAAAAATTGTTGAAGACCTGCCCAAGAAGTTTTTATTTATGTGGCTTATATGTATAGATATTATGTTAGAAATAAAACTAATTTTGAACATATAGACCCTCCATAGAGGGTTTCAGAGAACTCCAGGATTCTTGAGACCAAACTTTCAGAACCATTAGATTAAATGACCTGCTCAATTTCACAAAGCTAGTATCTCAGGCAGGATCCAACCATCTTTTTGATTCCAAGTCCCTCAGTCTATCCTCTTCGACATCTAAGAATTAACATGGTACTCTCTGATATGGGGTGAAAATTCGGAAGATATATCATTTCTTGGGTGTCTTTTAGAGGTACCTAGGTATTCTTGGCACTTAGCTTCAAGTTATTAAAATTCCATTTTTGAGAATAATAGAAATTAATTCTAGAAGAAGAGAACTTGGAAAAATATGAATGATGTTCTATGAATTATAAATCTGATTCTCAGAGAATTTTGTTATTCAAAATAATGGTTCTCCAAGGTACTAGCAGAGGCAATGTCATTGAAGACACAGTCAGTTGTTAATTTCTTTCCTAAGGGACCAGTTCTTTGTTTTCACTTTAATGTGATAATATTGTTTAATAAATCTGAGTGGCTGCATTTTGGCATTCTTATTTTGTCTGAGCGATCGGCAAGGTTAGAGAGTAACAATCTAAACCACACTCGCGCCAGTTAAAATATTGCCCATAAAATCCCCAAGACAATGAAGTATTGAACAAATTAAATTCATTGATCAAAATTTAGATGCTACCCTATGAGGACATTTCTATAGCTCTGTCACATCCTCAGGCTCTCCCCTCCCCCCCACCAAAAAACTCCAAACAAAACATTAAGCAAACGATTTATATTTGAGAGACTTTAGATGATATAGTCATAAATATTTTCCTGACATATTAGTGGGTGTACAAGGAAAATCCTCACTGTTTTAATTAGTTTGCAAGCTGAGATGAAAGTGGGTGATTGGCAACACTTGGGAGATGTTGAATATTTCAATTCTGAAGGATGAGTATGATGTTTCTTTTATAAAGGCCAACATTTTGTCTTTGCATGAGTAGATCAATTCTAATTATTCATTACAGGTGGAATAAAAAGGTTGACTTCTATGAAATCTATGGGGAGTTCTTTTGGGGTTGAGGGCGATGCACATATCGGCTGTTTACAAAGAGCTGTGAGGAAAAATAGTCGATATTCATGGGGCATATTTTTGTAAACTTTCAACACAGAATACTCAAGATTGTGAATGCTGATTTGCAGTAGATTTGCATTTCATTGTTCTCTTGGATGACATCTGAAGTGTCTCTGGCACCTGTCTTTAAGGGATTCAAATCACTTCTAGGGAATTGTCTAATGCATATTTGAAACATTTGGGTGAGAAGCGTTATTTGCAATTTTATCTTTTTAAAAAATATTTGTTTTTAAACATTTTAAAAAGTTTTGCATTCTAAATTCCCTCTCCCTTTAGATTCTCTCCCACCCACTTAAAAAACAAGTAAGATGATATCAATTATACATGTGATATCATACGAAACATATTTCTGTATTAGTTATATTTCAATAAAAGCATGAAAAATGAAGTAAGAAAATCATGCTTCAATTTTTATTCAGAATTCATCAGTCTTCCCTCTGGAGGTTGATAGCATTTCTTCATCATAAGTCCTTTGGGACTGTCTTGGATCAACACATGACTCAGAGTAGCCAAATCCTTCATATGATCCTCGTTACAACAATGCTCTTGCCGTGTACAATGTTCTCCTGATTCTGCTCCCTTCACTTTGGATCCAATTTCTATGTCTTGCCATATTTTTCTGAAACCACCGTTTCTTCATTTTCCACAGCACAATGGAATTTCATCACAATCGTATGTCACAACTTCTCTGCCATTCCCCAATTGATGAATATCCTCTTGATTTCAAATTTTCTCACCACCCATGGGGTTTAGAAATACATATTTTTTAGTCTCTTTAGCATACAGGCCTAGTAGTAGTATTGCAATGTTAAAGAGAATACATAGTTTTATGGACCTTTTATTGTAGTTCCCAATTGTTTTCCAGAATGGCTAGACTGGTTCACAACTCCATCATTGGCCTTACAATTCTAATAAGCAAGAGGTAGTACCTTAGAGTTGTTTTAATTTGTTGTTCGGTTATTTTTCAGTCATTTCCAACTCACTCTGACTACATTTGGAGTTTCTTTACAAAGATACTGGAGTGGTTGACCATTTCATTCTTTAGCTCATTTTCCAGATGAGGAGCCGCAGGCATCTAGGATGAAATGACTTGCCCAGGGTTACACAACTAGTAAGTTTCTGAGGCTGGATTTGAATTCAATTCTTCCTGACTCCAGACCTGTCGCTCTATCTATTATATCACTTAGCTCCCCTATTTTAATTTTCATTTCTCTAATTAATAATGATTTAGAGCATTTAAAAATTAATTATTCATAGCTTTTTTTTTCTTCTGAAAACTGCCTGTTTATATTCTGAAATCACTTATCAATTAGAGAATGATTCCTTATATATAGAAGTTTGACTTAGTCCCATATTCAGTATATATTTAAATAATGTAGTTTTTATCAGAGAAACTTGCTATAAATATTTTTGATATTACTTAATTCATTTTCAATGCTGCTTTTTTTTTTTTTAAGCAAAATGTGGTTTCCCTGATTATCTTTTTAAATTACGTCTATTTTTGCTTTTGCTTTATCTAAGATCAGTCACTACCCTTGCTTTAACTTCAGCTAAAGCATATTAGATTCTGTTCCAGTCCTTTATTTTAACTCTGTGTGTGTCTTTCATTTTCAAGAGTGTCTTATAAATAACGTATTCATGGATTCTGGTTTCTATTCCATTTTGTTATCTACTTCTGTTTTTGGATAAGCTCATTCCATTCCTATTCCCATTTATGATTACCAATCGTGCATTTCCCTCCATCCCATTATCCTCCATTTCTTTCTTTATTCTGTCTTCCTCAAAAGTTTCTTTTACTTCTAACCACTGGCTCTCTTTATCTGCTCTCCCCTTTATCATCCCTAGCACTTTCTTTTATCCTATTTCTCTCCTATTTTCCTATTAGATAAGTTACATTTCTATACACATACATACACCCAGGCACACTCTTCTTCTTTCTTTGAACCAGTTCTGATTTTAAACATCTAATGCTACCCTCCTCCCCTGTGTGTGTGTTTTTTTTTTTATTTTTTTTTTATTGTAGATTTCCATCAGAACTCCACCCTGGTGTTGTAGACATTTCCTGCTGACCTCTTACTTTTTTCTTGTCTATGAAAACTTATCTCATCCCAACTTTAATTTTAATAATAGCTTTTTATTTTCAAAATATATGCAAAGATAATTTTCAATATTCACCCTTGCAAAACCTTGTGTTACAAATTTTTTCTCCCTCCCTTCTCCCCACCTTTTTCTTTAGACAGCAAGTAATCCAATATGTTAAACATGTACAATTCTTCTATACATATTCCTATATTTATAATATTGCACAAGAAAAATCAGAGAGAAAACAAACAAACAACAACAAAAAGAATGAAAATACTATGTTGTGGTCCACATTCAGTCTCCATAGTTCTCTCTCTGGGTACAGATGGCTATCTCCATGATTTCCGTCTTGGTTAAAATTCTACCTTCTTCAAGAAGCCTTTTCCAATTCTCCTTTAGTTTCCTCCGACATTCTCCCCAATTTATCCTATTTTTATTTCAATGGTACAAAGGTGTTTACTGTTGTCTCCCTCATTTGATGGTGAGTTCTTTGGGAGCAGGGATAATTTTATGCTTTTTATATCCTACAATGTCTGAGGCATAAAAGTTGCTTAAGAAATGCTTTTCAAGGTGATTGTTGAAATATTAAATGTTTTTTAAATGCTAATTTTTGGTAATTTTGAAATATCCCTTTGTATTTAGTAATAATGGAACATATACATTTAATTTATTGATTTTTTTTTTTAATTTTATTTGCCATATATTACTGGGGTGGAGCTTCTAGGAGAAATACAGCAGTAATCCTGAGGCCCCCAGACTTTAGTAGTACTATTGTTCTAACAATATCTTTGTCAATGATCCTAAAGTCTCCTGACTTTAGGAATACTATAGTATAATCCTAGAAACTTTCCTGATTGCCAGATAACAATCTGTTGCTCAATGATAAAAGGATTTCTGGAACAAATGGTGAGATGCATACCAGACCACTCCTCAGTTCTACCTCTGAGACATAAAATTAGCATAGCAGTGACAGGAAGAACCAGATCACTCTTTTCCTATAAATTGGTGGTCTTGCTCTTGATTCTTGCCTAATCTTTTTGGAACTGAGCCACTTCTATTGACGTTACAGTTACAATAAACTTTGCCCCTTGACTTGGAGATGGGTTCAAGCTTGCAAATTCCTTTGAGACACCTCACAACACTGGTCTGTGAACTCACCCTTTTGGGATCCCTTTTGAACCTCAACAATATTACATAATATATTATAAAAAATATTATTTATTAGGTGCCTACCTATTATATGCCAGGAATTCTGTTTTAATGAAGATATTTTAGGTGGGGAGGAGAAGAGTAAATAAAGGAAGTATGGAACTGCCTACAAAAAATACCTAAGTGGTGATATTTAGATCTCCCTGAGAGTTCCCTGGAACTGAGGAGCCACAAAAAGTCTTCTAGAGAACTCCGCCTATGCGATCACTCCTTTTATTGTTGCCTGAGCTCCACTCCTCACCCTGGAGACTTCTTTTGCTATCCTGCCTCAGAAGCATATGCTCTATGTATAATCTTCTCACCTAGTTACATTGATCCCTTCAACTGGAGGTTCTTTTCTCCGTATTATGTTTCTTCCCAGAATCTGAATTTTTAGGAGGTGTTCTGGCTAACCACACCCATGTCTTCATTTTCCTTTTTACTCTCCTCTGATCCCACCTGGGTACCTTTCCCAAAAGTAGCCTTCTTTCTCTCAGTAGTAATAAATAACTGAATGAATGGACAAACCAAAGCAAAGCAAAAGAGATTTCCATTGCTTTTCCCCTTTTGTTCTTGACTAGAATGTAAGCTCCCTGGGGGCAGGATTGTGTTATTTTTTGTGACTGTATCCCAAAAATGGAGAACAACACAGCCTGGATGTCTTAGAAGCTGGTTGAGCTAGATTTCATTGTTGATCATTTAAAATCCTGCAGTTCTTTTAAAAAAAAAAAAAAAAAATGGCTAAGAAGTAAATGTTACCATGAGAATGGAGCAGCTCCAGAAAGCGTTCTGCGCTTTGTAGTCTGTAGCACAGGGGCTGCAAACGATGTGTGTTTTTGAAATTGCCAGCCATTAGCAGGTAATGAAGTTGTTGTGGATCCACATAAACAGGTTCCATCGAGATGTGATGAGATTGGCGCTGGAGCTGGCAGACAGTATTTTTACATTGTTGGAACAACATTTAATATGGATGAGTTCCCCAGGATGGTCAAACAAAAATTAAAATGCAAGTCAATATGCCTCAGACACTTAAAAAAGGCTGCAAATTCTTCCAGGAGAGGGCCTAAGTGCTTTTCCGAAATACATCCAGCACAGGCCCCCAAAGCAGGAAATCAACAGGAAAGATAATGTCTTTGGTGCCCAGAGCCTTCCCTCCATGAGAATCTCCAGTTAATTCAGCTGGTGAAACTCAGGTGCTCCAAGGTCAAGGTCACATTCCTCTGCAGCCTGTTAGCCGGCTTCCCCTTCCACAGGCAAAGGCCACATCCTGAAACTTGGCCCCCCTCCTCAAATACCTGGGGCTGGCCTGGGGGAGGAAGCAGACAGAGTCCTTCCTGCTTTCTGGGAGGGGGTTGAGCCTTCCCTTAGGGCCCAGACCCTAACTAGGCTGAGACAGTTCTGCCATCTCCGTTGAGAAGTGACTGAAATGGATTCTGACCAGGAGCCACAGAAAGAGGTCAAGCAGAATGTATGGGGGCCAAGGGAATGTATGGTATCTGGAAAAGCTGCCGAGCTCTGAACCAAAGGAAAATATGAGGGATCCACAGCCTGGTCCTGGAGACCAAACTAAACAAAAGTGGGGTGCCCCAGAGGCCTCTGTCTCGCTTCCATACATCTATACACTGAACATATTTTATATGTACATGTATGTATATACTCATGTATATAATACACATATAGGTATATACATGTACAACTCTATACAATCATGTATATAATACATACATCACATCTAAATATATACAAGTATATACATGTATAAAGTCATGTATATAATACACACATCATATCTAAATATACATAGGTATATACATTCATGAATATAATATATCATATCTGAATATATACACATGATGTATAAACATAATTATATATTATATCTGTATTATATAACACATATTATATAAAAACACAGTGTGTGTGTATTTATATGTGTGTGTGTATAGAGGGGATTGGAGGAGGGAATAGGGAGAAAGACAAATAGAGCGAGATAAAGAGACAGAGGAGCAGAGATGGAGGGGGGAAAAAGGCATAAAGAGATTAAGATTCAAAGGAGATCCCAAAAATATTGGGGCTTCAGACCAGTGTTGCAAGATCTCAAAAGAATTTGCAGGCTCAGACCCATCTCCAAGACAAGGGCCAAAGTTTATTATAATTTAAATGCCAGTTAAGAGGTTAAATTCCAAAAGAATTTAGCAAAGAACCAAGAGCAAGAAGATACATTTATAAGAAAAAGTAAGAGACCAAGTGCTTCATGTCACTAAGCCACTAATTCTATGGCTTAGAGATGGAGCTGAATAATGCTGTGGTATGCACCTTATTACTGTCTCAGAAGCTTCAACTTTAGTGCATCTACAGCTCTCCCAAGGGCAAGGAACCTTAGAGTGATTGATCAACAGACTGTTATCTGACAGCTGTCAATGTTTAGGGAACTCCAGCATTCCCAAGGTCAGATCTTAGGGTTACTGCTATATCTCCCTTAGAACCCCATTAAGATTGTGAATAACTAAAGGAAGTTCCTTGTTGGAAACTCCCCATGTTGATGAGATTATATAGTCTATAAAAATAAATATGTATACACATGCACACACATATACATATACATATTTTTAGAGAGACAAAGACAGAGGGATCATACGTGACTAGCTGAGAAGGAAGAAGTATTTCATAAAGAGTTAGAGTCTGTCAGGAGGATCTTGGTTCAAATTCTGATTTTCATACATGGTTGATTGCTCCCCTTCCAGTACGAAGGACAACAGAATGACTTCTCTCTGTTAAGAGTCGAGTGTCCAGCTGTGGCTGATCAGACTGATAAGAGCTCAGGATGCTCTGCCACAGGTTGGACACAAATAGTCCTTATGAATATTTGGAGTGGATTTTCTAACCTTGAGCATTTCAAGTTTCCTCTGGGCTAATTCAGTTATGCTTCACTCCTAGAGCATAGCAGCTTCTCTGATGAGAGCAAGAAATTTGCTGAGATTCTAAATTGTGGAGAAAGTGCTAAGCCACTCTCCATGAGAAGGTGAAACCTTCTTGGGAGCTCCCAGTCTCAGTGAAATGATGGGTCCAAATAAAGATGGAGCACTTTAGTTCCCGTGCACTAGTGAAATCACTGATTTGGAAACTACCTCCACTGATGCCCACAATGGACTCATCTATACTGTATATTCTTTAGACCAGAATCACCAGTCTCAGGGAGATAGAAATAAAAAGCTAAATTATCAGCCTACACTCATAGGCTGTATGTGCCCATCAGAGACAAAACTTGAATCCAGTTCTTTATCACTCCAAATCCATCTACTTAGCTCATCAGGGCTACATGGAGTTAACAACATCTGATAAACAGAAGAAAACTATCAAGTTTCTTTTTCAAGAGGAAATTCAGAAACATAAAAATAGAGCAATCATAATTACTAGTCTTTTTATTCTTTCTTTACTGCTGCAGTAGATAACCCATCATTATTTGTGGAATGATTCCTTGGTTATTTTCTAGCAGGCTTCCATTACTAAACTCGGATTTGTTTTGTTAAACAATAATTTAGAAAGACAACATTTCAGCTATACCACTTAAAACAATGAAATTAGTCATGGTTCCCCTCCTCTCCAACTCTAGTTATTTAATCTTTTTAAAGGGGGCAGTGAAAAGCAGACTGGATTAAAATGGAGAGGACCTGGATTCAAATCCCACTTTGACCATTTGTCACATTTGTTCCCTTAAAATGTCACTTGGCTTCTCTGGGGCTCCATTCTCTCTTAGCAGATGAGGAAGATTAGACAAGAAAATCTCTACCATTCTTCTTGTGGCTTCTTGTCTGTAACTTCTATGACTACCTAAGAACAACCAGATCAGATGCTTTTTTTTTTTTTTTTTTCTAATTTGGCATTTAGGGGAGAAAACGGAAATTCTGTAAAAATATTTAAAGTATTTTCATTTGAACTGTGATCTTATCATTTTGAGTATTCCTCCCAACTGTGCAGATTGCCAACCATCCACGCCTGCCCTTCCTGTGTTATTCTTCTCGTTGTCTGCCTTTAAATTTCTGTTAGGAATTCACCTGAGGCAGAGGGCTATCCTCATGTTCCCATGCTATCCTAAGCTTTCCAGTGGAGCAGGGTTCTCTCTCCATTCCATAATCCTTACTCTGTTCACATCAATATCCTACCTTTGGTCAAGCGTTCTTGGAATAAAAGCCTTAAATTCAGCTCTCCTTCCCAATTTTTTATCTGTAATGTCACATCTCACTTTTCCTACTACATGGACAGCTCAGTTGTCCTCTGGGTGATTTTTCACTTTCAATTCTTGGAACAGTTCTTATCAAGAGCTGCTAAATTAATACCTGATAGAATATGATTGCTATACAGAAGCTTTGTTTCAACAAGTTTAGGCTCAAACTTTAAAGAAGTTACCCCTTCCCAAAATTAATAGGACACAGTTGTTAAACAAACAAAACACCAAACAAACCAAAAATGGGAGAGGGATGAGATAGTTGCAGATGTGCTCTGTTCTTTCTCGAATTCTCCCAAGATGGAGCCATTTCAAGAAGTAGAAATGGAAAAACACTGAGTAAGTTGGTACAAAAAACCACTTTGTGGAGTCCTTGGGAAATAGTTTTTATTGTTGATATGGGAGGTTGATGAATTTATCTAAACATTAGTCCTGAAATCTCATTTCTCCCCAGAGCTGAGGTTATTAAGAATTATAATGGGGAGAAATACACACCTGGGTTACAGAGGTGTTAAATAATAGAGGATATCTGGACAATATTCCAACCTGACTTTTTTTGCTCTAAAAATGTTTCCAGTAGCAAGATGCCCAGAATCTTATTATATTTCTTATTTTGGTGATCTTCTGGGCCTCCCTAACCAGACCTACATTCTCCCTCTTTTTTTTACCAGAATCTTGGTTTAATTAGGCAACTAAAGAAAAGTGGGGGAAAAAACACAAAACAGAATTTGGTCCCATTAGACAGGTGTTCAAATCCTCCCTGTTTTATCTGATGACTTCTTTTACTTGGGGACTTGGACCTCAGTTGCACTAAATGTATTAAGATTCCCTTCCAGACATAAATTTATTTATTGCCACCAACAGGCTATAGATTTGTAAGAAATTAAAATAAAGGAAATGTTGAGAAATGCCCCCTTCAGCTCCACCTTAGGAATCCAGAGACATTTTTTTCATATGATCAGGACCTTTTAAAATTGGAAGTGGCCAAATATGGAAAGGATTCTATAAAGTATTCTAGCCTTTGAAGAGTTTCATTTTTAAAATATTTTTACTGATATCCTTTATTTTTATGTCAACTATGTTGCCCCAGTACCTCTTCCCCTTTCCTTCCCCGATATTCATTATAACAAGAGTTGGGAAAAATCAGCAAAACTTAACAAAACATTGGAAGCAAATGGATTGCAAGCAGTGGATAGAGAACTGGACCTGGGGTAATGTAAGGAAGACCTGAATTCAAACTCAAGAGCCTTGGACACTTGACACTGCTATGCAAGTCACTTAATTGCCTCACAAACACCTTACTTTCCAAACAACCACCCACCCAACATAATCAATTCATTTGGAAAAAAACGAAAACAAAAACCTAGCTGTCTTGGTCATATCCTGTAGCTGTGGAGCCCTCATCTCTTCCAAAGACTAGGGGGAACTCTCATGTTTCTTTTTTGTGGCCAAGCTTATCCTGGTAATTTATTTAAGGTGTTCTTAAGAGTTTGTTGTGGAGGTAGGATTTTATAGCCTTTCCCTTTCCTTTTCCTTTCCTCTCTTTCATTGTTTTTGCCATTAAAAGTAGTATAGGGTAGTGGAAGGAAAAGTAGGTCGATTTTGAGGTACTTAAAACATTAAAAAAAAATACTTCTTTTGCCAGGTAAGTTTTGGCAGTTATTCTCCCTCTTGCCCAGAAACACACTCGAGAAGCTGGGCTTGGGAGCTGCTCTGTTACCATTAGACTCCCTCACCACTGGAGGTTCTCACTCCTGGCTATGGACAGCCAGCAGCCAATGTCATGGGCAGTACATGCAGAGTGACTTACTGCCAGCTTTCAGTACACAGATATGTGTAATGAAGATAACACCCAGGAAATCCAAAATCTTATTTAAGTTTTATGGCTAAAGAAATCAGTTTGAGAGGGAGGAAGTCCTGAGTTCAGTCCTTCACCCCCACATATGATCTCTATGGGATCAGAAATGAATTATTTAAGCCCTCAGTGATCTCAGAAAGTCTAAGACTTGTAGGTCACAGTTTGGTTATAAATATTCCTTGGTGTAGAATTTCTACAATCTGCGTTTACTTTAAGTAGTGATATTCAAGTTCTAGACTATGGCCACACACATAGACAGATATATCATTTTAAGGTCAACTCTTCTTGATTTGAATGGCAAGTTAAAAAGGAATACCTTGATTTATTTATCAAATAACTGTGAATTTAATTTATTTCTGTTGAATATTGAGAGCTTCCCTTCTAGAGTTTCCTCCTAGTTAGGAATCAGAGCTAATATCAGAAAAGGTACAGGATTGAAGATCCTCAAATATTTTCCCTCCAACTTCTTCAGATACCCCAATTCATAAAAGACACTAGAGTTTGGTAAGAATCAGTCTCACAATTTCTTTTTATTATAAAAAAAAATAATCAGGTGACATTGAAAGATGAAACAACATGACATGGAATCAGGGACATATGCAGGAAATTTTCTTCATCATCGTAGAATCTCTGAAATAGTTACAGGCCATGGGAAAATGTGGAAGGGGGAGGCTACTCCCTCTAGAACCTCCTACTCCTGTCACTAGCTGTCTGTGCTAATTATCAGCCTGCAGTGGTTTTAATTAGTCATGACATCATGTCTGCTGGTTTTAGAGTCGGAGGTCCTAAGATCAAAGCCTGGACTTAACAATCACTAGAATGGACTGGACAGGTCATTCCCTTTTCCGAGTCTGGTTTTCTCTTCCGGAAAATAAACAATTTGAATGACATGACCCTTAGTCCTCAAGCTAAGATTCTATGATGCTATAATAATGCAGAACGAACGACCATTCAATCAGCCAGTGACAGTGGACTTGATCAACTTTCATGGAGAACCTGTCCTCCTCCCTTTCCCTTCCACTAGGCTGCTCCCAGCAACATCAGTGCCTCCCAATTCTATGGAATTAATAGTAGGGAATCTTTTGATCCTATCTTAATAGCATGACCTTGTTACCTTGCCAATGCTTAGAAGGGATCTGGCTGAGCTGCAGACATGCCCGAGTGGGATTCCTTTACCACAAGGAATCACAGAGAAGCAGCTTACTTATTTCAGTACAGATGAGAGGAAATCTATTATTGATTCTGGGAAATTTCTGATTGCTTCTACAATAGGTCAGGCAGGCCTCTGGGAAAGTTGAACAAAAGTGAATCTTATACAAAGGTTCTGGATTAAAGCTTTTTTGCCAATATGAATTTTTTTTTTAAAAAGTCTCAAATTTTAATTTGTACAGTACTTTACAGATGTTGGTTTGCAGATGTTTCCTTAATGTAAAGAAAATTTCATATCTCAATCTGAAATGCTAATCCCCGGTAGTGGATCAGTGATCATATCCATTTCTCTCTATATGTATATATAGATATAGCAGTTACTTTTTCATACATATAGTTAATAATTAAATATAAAAATTATGCTTTATACATTACTACAAATCTTTTAAAAAGACCAAGTCTAGAGAGAATAAGAGATTTTTGGGGGGGAGAGGGGGAGGAATTACAAGAGGATTCTCAATATCTCAGCCTTCAATTTCATTTCTTAATTAAATATGATTATGGCCTTGGAATTTAAAAAAAAAAAAAGATTACAGGAATAATGACTTTTTTTAAAAAATTGCTTCAAGCCCCAATTGCTCACTCTCAGAAGAATTCTTTGAAGAGGTTTGAGTGAGGGCATTGCTGAATCAGGAATAAAAATCCAATACTTTATATTTAAAGAGATGGCAGGACCTATTTCCCTGTTGTGTCCTTATTAGACAGCTGTTATCCTGCCATATTCTTTGACATTTTCTTCCTCCCTTTGATTAAAAATACTTATCTACATTCATAGATGATTAGCCCTGTTCCCAAGAGAGAATATCCATTCTGTTGACCAAATGGGAAACAGACATTAACGGAAAGCCATAATTCCAGAGTAAAGCATTATGTCCACAGTCGTGATAGATTTGATGGTTATTAACCTGGATCCTCCTCCATTCTTTTGGGAACAACTAACATACAATTTTGGCTGCAGTCACTTTCCTTAATTTGAAATTAAAATCTTGAAGCATTTCCCCCTTCTCAGTTATTCACCCTCATGTAATCGGAGTGAGTTTGGTGCACAGATTTTGTGTTTTTCCTCCTGTACAAAGTTCCAGATTTCTGCTGTCTTCCACCTTTGTTACTTCTTTTCAGAATCACCACACCCGACATTTCTTTTCTGGATTCATATAATCATTCTTGCGGCATTGGAAGGCATTTGAAAATTCTGGGGAGTTCTGCAACGTTCCTATGATCCTTCAAAACAAAACAGAAAGCACCATCGGTGATGTGTCTAAAACCTTGGCTAATGATTGGTCTTTCATGGAGTATTCTTTAAAATAAAAAAAATCAAATTGCGTTTACCATTCTGATCTATCCAATCAATTCTAGATTCAAATACACAAGCAAAGCAACATCCTTCTGATTCTATAGTTAAAGATGTGCTATTCACTAGCACAGGTTATCACACAAGAAAGAAGTGTTGTAGCAGCAAGGAGGGTGGGGACGAATGGGGGACAAGCAAAAAACTCATTTCCTGATAGGATCAAGCTTGTTTTGATAATGACCTTCTCCAAGCTCAGCCAGGCAGGACCTCAATAATAGACTGAGCCTTTCCTTTGAAACTTTACAGCCTGATGAGATGCAATAGGAACTTGTACTCTTTCAAATATAATTCTGCAGTCCTTGGGCCATCTTCATATCATGGGTATCTTGGAGGAAGATTGCACAATTTGATGTTGGAAAGTGTCAAAGACATCAAAATAGGGGCTAATTAAATGTCAGCAGTAATTACCATGGCATCTATGAGACTAACCAAAGTCCAAAATGTTATTTATAAATGAAATGGAGTCTTGGGCTAATAGAGCTAGCTAGATGGCACATTGGGTAGGTGGTGTCGAACCCTGAGTTCCAATACTGCTGCAGACCTTTGCTAGCTATTTGACCTGAGACAAGTCCCTTGCAGCTTTCAACCTCAGTTCCCTCATCTGCAAAATTATGATAATAACTTGTACTTCACAAGGTTGTTCTGCTGAACAAATGAGATAAATTGGAAAGGCTCTACAATTAAGAATGCTATATGGTTGCTAGGTATATTTTTAAAATTCATTATTAAATTTATTAATATTATTATTAGCATCAGTGGTAATAGCAAAAAAAAAAAAAAACAAAAAAAACAAAAAACAAAAAACAAAAAACTAAAAACCTGTTTCATGGGAAGTGAAAATAGAAGATGCTTCAGGGAGGGGTTTTCCTGAACATGCAAAGCTTCTCATAAAGCAAAGGGGATAAACCATACCTGACAATATCACCTGAGTCATATTGGATACTTTAATAAGTGTCTGACTTGGAGAACTAGAAAGTAAATTTCAAATAAAAAGATGGTTGTATATTCCCAAAATTCAGATTTACTAAGGAAAAATAAAGGTTTTCCCCAAACAACAGGCAGTTATATTCAGTTAGATATTAGAAGAACCATGGTAAATATTTCATATGAATTAAGAGTATAAATTTGAGAAAGAAAAAGGCTGACCAAGTAGTTGATCTGGGAGATGTAGATCCAAAAGGCATTTGACTGTGGGTTTGATGGTAAGGTAAAGATAGTTAGAAACACTTTGACAAAGTAGTCACTTAACCTCGAAGCCTTAAAGAGCTTATCCGTGGAAAAATAATAGGACCTAGCTTTGAGGCTTCTTTCGAAAATCCAATGAAATAAGGAACTATGAAAGGGCTTTATCCCTTTAATTTTGCTCTTCTACATTCATCTTGTGGCAATGCTCTCTCTGTTTGCAGGGGAAATCTGGAGAGCCTGGAAATTTCTGACTTGTTGCTCCATCTTCCCAAAATGTATCTAGGAAGTACTTTGTACTCTTTAAAAAGTTATAACCATGGGGAGCTAGATTAATGAAATCCCTGGATCTCTTAGATGCTACCCAAATGAACTTGAGATAAGTCCTTGTTTTTGGTTTCCTTCTTTATGCTTTATAAATCTAGGATCCTGTGAGAAATGAGCTAGTCATAAGTTGGGTATGGTAAAAGTGATTTAGCAATATTTCCATTCTGATGCCAAACACATTTCTCCTTTATTTCTGAAGATAGAGGCAATTACAGCCTAAATTATAAAAATCTTCCATGTGTTGGAGAACGATTTTCACATCGATCACTAGCATATAGCTCTTCAACAACAACTCGGTGTCTAAAACTTTCTCTGGGACCTTTAAAACATGGTGTTTTTTTTAGAAAGGGGTAGAACCAGGAAGCAGCCCATTTCCAAAACTAAATGGAACTTCAACCTTTGCCAAGGAAATCCTTTTACCTCTAGAGAAAATAATGATTTCCTTGGCAAAAGTTTGGCATTCCATTGACTCTTAAAAAAATACAAGCCTTTTCTGAAATGAATGGGAAATATTCACAGAAAGGAACATGCAGGGTCAGGCCCAAGGGAAATAACTTTCCAACTAAATAATATAATACCTTCAGTTTTGGGGGTTTTAAAAAATGTGTATATACAGTAACACCTCATTTGTTCAGAGGTCACCAATCTGGCAACCTCAACCATTTGGAACCCATCCAAGGACAGGAAACAAGGAAACAACACAAAGGCCTCCGAGTTGTCACCGGAGGTGTTATAAATCCATGTCCTAAAATTCATGCATTTGGCTTAAATAAGAACCTTGTCCACCTCACTCAGTGCCTTCTTTCTCTTATTTTACACATGATTCTGAGAGGCTGGGTTCTCAAGGAAAGATAGGAGATCAATAGTTACATTCCTTTTTGGCAGAGAGAGAACTGCAGATCCCCAGGACTGCAAATGGTACGGCTGACTGTGTCATGAATGTGCCCTGGTTCCTGAAATCCTCATCTATATCCTCCATCTGTTCTAGCAGTCTGTTGTATACTGTAGCACCAAACAAGCATCTGTTTCTCTGATCGTTGCTAGTCAGCCAAATGCCTGCTATCATGCTCGTATCTGCAATTTGCTTTCTAGCTTTCCTCATATCAGTGCATCGTTTTAAATAGATGATATAAATACAGCATTATCTTGAGTCATCCTGTCTCTTTTGGTGAGCTATCCCTTTCAAAAGGTTTAATCCTAACTCGGAGGTACCAATACATATCTTTCAGATTGACTAAGATGACAGGAAAAGTTAATGATAAATATTGGAGGGGATGTGGGAAAACTGGGACACTAATGCATTGTTGGTGGAGTTGTGATCCAATCATTCTGGAGAGCAATTTGGAACTATGCTCAAAGGGCTATCAAACTATTCATAACCTTTGATCAAGCAGTGTTTCTACTGGGCTTATACCCCAAAGAGATCTTAAAGAAGGGAAAGGGACCCATATGTGTCAAAATGTGGCAGCCCTTTTTGTAATGGTGAGAAACCGGAAATTGAATGGATGCCCATTAGCTGGAGAACAGATGAATTATGGTATATGAACGTTATGGAATATTTTTGTTCTATAAGAAACCATCAGCAGGAGGATTTCATGGAAGCCTGGAGAGAGCTACATGAACTGATGCTAAGTGAAATGAGCAGAATCAAGAGATCATTGTACACAGATTTCACATAATCACAAGATTATTTGATGATCAACTATGATAAATAATAAGGTGATTCAAGGCAATCCCAACAGACTTGCGATGGAAAGAAAAATATGGAGAGTGAAAAGTAGATCAAAGCATAGTATTTTACCCTTCTCCCCCCCGCCTTTAATCTGCTTCTTCTTGCACATCATGATAAATATGAAAATATATTTAGAAGAATTGACCCTCTTTAGCCTATAGTGGGTTACTTGCTGTCTAGGGAAGAGATGGAAGGAGAGAAAAAAAATTTGGAATGCAAGGTTTTACAAAGGTGTATGTTGAAAACTACACATGTATTTTGGGGGAAAAAAGCTATTGTAAAAAGGCATAGTCTTATTATACAATTTATCTGACTGTCTTCATAGATCACTTTTTTTTTTTTTAAATGAATGGGGATAAAAACATTTGGAACCATAATGTGAACAAAGTCAAGTTGTTCCTCTTAGTATAAGCTGAACCACAATAAAAGTGCATTGAGAACAAAACCTGATAGAGATAAGAAACAATGTGTTGGTTGAATGACTTAATGTTGAAAGAGGTATTTTCAGGTCATTTTAAGACAATGTACAAAAAGAAAAAGCCCTGGAAAGCTTCCCATCTATTTATTGACGTGTTCATTTTCCCTGAACAGGACCAGTCACGATTCCTGTCATATGATGTCTCTTTCTTTAGCAGTTTCAAAGTCTTTTTGTCTGGATTTTTCCATGATGTAACTTCTCCCCAGGAGTGAGTTACTGGAGTAGATGATCCATGTACAGAGTTTTTATGAAAGCCAATGGAAGGAGAGTCATTAGCTTTTTTTTTTTTTTTTTTTTAAATGCTTTTTAGACTCTGCTTAAGATGGTTCTTTGAGAGAATGATAAGAACAAAATCTGGATTTCTTGCTATGCAAATATTCCTAAGAAGTACAGAAGCATAATGGATGCAAGGATGGTCTTCAAGTCGAGAGAAGCTGGATTTGTCTTTCCTCTGGCACATACTAACTGGATAATATGGACAGGTAGGAGCTCTTTAGTATGTCAGTGACAGATAAATGACTGAGCTGCATTTGTGGAATACGTTTCAAGTTCATACTTTTTCATCTTTCCCAAATAAAACTGTTAAGGGATTTTAAGTATAGGAGATGGATAAAATGAGCAATCTGTAGTCTTTTGTTCTTAGTGCCACAAGCTATGAGCATGGGGAAAGTCATTTTGTCCAACTTCCCACTTACTAATGGTGCTGGGCAATCATCCAGGCACTACTCATGGACCTCCAGTGGAATAGGAGGCAGACCCATTCCCTACAGTGTCCTGTTCTGTCATGGCCCGACTTTTTATTGAGGTCCTTCCCTCACGGTCAAAAAAAAATTTGTATCTTCTCCCAATGGGTCTTACTCTGACTACGGATCTGAGTCCTTCTTTAAGAGCTTCTTCTAATCATGGAGTGTTCCAGTTCTATCCTCTCTTTTGAAGTGGTACAATATTACTAACAGAATTAAAGCATATATCTTCTAAACCTCTGAAACAGATCATCTTAAAGCTCAAGACAAAAATACCACAAATATCCCTTTGGATCACTCAAATGCTTTATTCTCTGTTTTTGAACTCTCAATCTGCTGGTTTTACATTTGACTCTAAGAACACAAAACTAACTTCACACATAAGTTGATAAGATTTTTCATGGGTCTAGACCAACTTGTATATAAAAAATGGTTTGATTTGAGTAGAGGGAGACTATGGATTTCCTAGTATGTAGGGGGCTAAAACTCTGAGTTGATGCATTGGGGGGTCAGACAATCGATCACTTACCAATTGGATAATACTCTATTAGCATATCCTTGGAAAATGGCCCTTCCCACTATTCTGTGCTGGCTCAATAATTGGTGTATATAGAGAATTGTAGGAGGGACTACGGGGTACAGTAAGACAAACCAGAGTCACTTTGGTGGTAGACAGAGAAGGAAGGTTCACTTCTACCCCTAAAGACCAAGAATAAAGCGTAAAGACTTTTGCTTATCCTGACTCAGGCCGATTCTAAGGCATCCAGGGGGCTCACTCGGTCTTCACACTGGTAGAAGCAAAGGAGCTTAAACATGGAAGACCAATAAGAAGGCTGTTATAACTGTGATTCACTAAGCCATTAATGATCATGCAAAAAAAAAAAAAAAAAAGGGGGGGGGGGGGGAACCTATTAAGACATAGATAAATTGAATAGCCATTCATGTCAAAACCTACCTAAAATTGCCTGGACTGTGAACATCAGTTTTGATAGAGTTGATGGCATATTCTGGCCTGTAGATCCCGCACCACACCTAGGAACATAAATAGAAAGAACATAGCATGAAAATCAGGATCCCTTCAGAAGATTCTGGTGTATTTATTTACATTTTAAGTTAGGCAAGTAGATGAGAACCATTCCCAGGATTCCTGAGCAACAATCAACAAAGAACTTAAAAAGGGGAGAGAAGGCAATAACTATCTAACCTTGACCTCATAGGGACAGCAACTTCATGCTTTGAAGGATAGTCAAGTTACCTACTGCCACGGGAGCTGAATCCTTATCAGACATCTGGCTTCTTAGGAAATCTCAATTGCAAAGAATTTCCTCTGTCCATTAAGAATTTGTACACAGTACCTGAGCAAAGTTCAAGAAGAACAACTGGTTGTGGTTGAGGTCAAGTCCAGGAAGTAGCTTCTCTTTCCCATTCTTTTTCACAAAATTCTGATAAGCCTATGTAGTGAATTGACAGAAAGCATGTTAGCAAATTTCTGCTTACAGCTCAAATTTATGTAGTGTTTAAATTTGACATTTAAAAAGAGTATTCCAGAGTGTGAGTTTAAACAAAGTTCAAGAAGATAAAAATCTTTTTTTTATTGTTATTTTCTCCCTTATATTTTCTTTCCCTGAGGCAATTGGGGTTAAGTGACTTGCCCAGGGTCACACATCTAGGAAGTGCTAAGTGTCTGAGACCAGGTTTGAACTCTGGTCCTCCTGACTTCAGGGATGATGCTCTATTCACTGCATCACCTAGCTGCCCCTATATTTTTGAAAAAGTTTTTTTTTTTTTTTTTAAATTTTCAGACTATATTAACATTCACTCTTGCAGAAACTTGAGTTCCAAATTTTCCTCCCTCCTTTGTCCCTACTCACACATGCATCTCATTGTAATCAATGACAGACATTTGCTAATTATCAGTTACATCTAGGACTATATGGAAGGTGGTAACATACAGAGCCATAAGACCTATACCGTGTCTTCAAGGGACTGAAAATCTAGCTTAAACTGGACCTGCACTTTTTCAGTGATCAAGAACCAGCCTTCCACTGACTCATTCATCTGACTCAAATAGTCTTAGAAACTTCTTGTATAGATCATAGATTAAGTGTCTTCTCTGGGATCTCATAGCCAGGTCTATCTGTCTGATTTTCAGAGCTGGCATTTTCCACACCTCCTCCCCTTTTATTTTTCTTTTTGAAAATCATTAATTTATCAAGAATAAATAAGGTAAAAGAGGCAAAAAACTAATAAGATTTCACAGGTCTACTCTTAGTAAATATACTGATGTAAATCAAATAAGACATAAAATCCTTTCTAATGGCCTTAAAAACAAGAATTTTCAAGAAGAAATGAAAAAAAATAGTAAATATACTTATCTAAATTAAATAAGACTTGAAATGCTTTCTAATAGCCTTAACACAATAATTTTCAAAAATGAAATGAAACCAAAAATAACTATCTTTTTAGGAAGAATTGACTACAAATCATATTTATTTAAATATAAAAATTTAAAGATATATAAATATATCTATATAGAGAGAGATCGATAGATATAAAATAAAATTTTAATTTGAAGGCAACTTCTTTAAAAGGAAAAAAAAATGTTTGGCACATTATTTTCCATTCCCTCTATTTTTTTCTGAATTACTAACAGAAAGAAAATGAATGCTGCTTACCCTGTATGCTTGCCCAAGACCTCCATTGTCAGCAATGTTTTCTCCCAGAGTGCTGATTCCATTGAGCTGTCAAAAAAAATCAAACACGCCCTGAAATGTATTAAGTTTCAAAAGAAAATTTATCTAGAACTTTTAACAAGTGAAGAGAATTTAGCACGAAGGTGCTCATGACATACATGCTGGCCACCTGCTAGGTCCCACGAAAAGTTTCCGTATTGGTATACTATACATTGAGACAGGTTTTTGAAATTGTTGGCAGATTCCTGAGACCACCAATCAATGAGATCCCCATCCTTGTTGAAGTTTCTACCTGGAAAAAGAAAAGGAGAGTGATTATAATAGTGATTTTTCACTTCAATGTGTAAAAAGATGACTAAGAAAACACAGAAGCAAATAGAAGTGACTAAAATTTTTTCTCTATTAAATTTTATGTATCTTTGTCAATTCCTTCTAGAATTAAGCACCAAATTCTTTGTTGGGATTGGAAGTCCTTTTCATTTGGGTTCCAGTCCATCTTTCCTCACTGATCTCACATTAGCCCTCTTATTAAAAAAAAAAAAACAAAACAAAACAACTATTTGTTCCAGTCAAACCGACCAGCTCCACTGTTCCCAGTATATGACATTTTGGATCCAGTTTCTTCACCTTTGTCCAAGGTGATTTTTTATTATGAGAAATACGTCTTTCTCTCTGCCACTTCCTACAAATGGCCTTCTCAGTCCCTCTACCCCATTCTTTGACTTTGAGAATTATTTTTTATTTTTATTTGTGCTTAAGTTGTTTTCCTCTAGTAGAACATAAGCTTTCCACACAAGACCCTGAAAGATCCAAATCTCTGCTCTTCTTCCATCATTACCAACAATTCCAAAATTAGCAAAGAGACTGACCTGGATTTTAAGCTACAGAGGGTTTTTTTTTTTTTTTTTTTTTTTTAAATCTCTCGAGTATTGCTGCATGCTTATAGCTTGTCCTAATCATCAACCCAAACTAATTTTTCCTCTTCCTTCTCACAGGATTAGCCACCTTTCTCTCATATTTTGACACTTTATTTTCTGTTTTATGTTGCTTCAAGTATAAAAACCTTGTTTGTCTAATTAGGCTGTCAATTCTTTAATGTTGCTTCTTGTATAATCCCCCATAGTTCCCTGAACTATGTCAAGCACAGGGTAGATCTTCAATAAATACTGGTTGAAATCACTCCCCTGTTTCCTTTCCCCTTCCCATCTTTTTATAATTTTTCCATGTAAGCACGGTTCCTTTCTGTATGCTTTCTTGGTGAATTGGTCCTGTCTCACCCTTTGCTTATCCTATGCTTAGGTAAAATCCCAAATTAATGTCTCTAGCTCAGATACCTCAGCTCCAGGGCCACATCTCCCACTGCCTTGAGGGCGACCCTCAGCCTACTTAGACCTCAGTTCCCTTAAAATAAATTAAACTCAGAGCTCTTCCAACTCTAACAAGAACAACCCCTAACATATTAGCTAAATCCAATGATGTTCAACATTCTGATACTAGTTACTTGGTATTACATTGACGGCCTCATGGATATTGCATATTGTGTTCTAGTACATCCCATCCATTACATAACCATTGTGTAGGTTCTGAAGATACAAAGATAAAAGTAAACATTTCCTGCCTTCAAGGAGCTTACATTCTACCTGGGGGAAACGATATATATATTAAAGAATAAGTCAAAATAATTGACAGGGGGCAGCAAAAACAAAAGCAAAAATTTCCTGCCCTCAAGGAACTTACATTCTACCTGGGGAAGTAGCAGATATAATTGAGTGGGTAAAGCAGGGAGAAGCTGAATGAATAGTTGGAGAAATGGGGCAAGGAAACACTTGAGCTGAATCTTGAAAGGAACAAGGAATGACATAAGATAGAGAGGGAGATGGAGAACTAAGGTCACAAAAAGACTGAGAGTCTGAGGAAGAACCAGAAAGCCATTAATGGACCATGTCTGAGAGAGAGAAATACAGAATGAAGTCAGCCTAGAAAGCAGGCATGAGCTAGAAATACTTAAAAATGACTTTATATTTTTTTATCTCAGAAGTTCCAGGGAACCACTGCAGCTTACTGAGTATGTGTGGGGGTGACAGGTAAAGTCTGCACTTTAGGGGTATCCACTTGGGAGTTGTGCAGAAGAAAGATATGGAGGCAGGGAGACGTATTTGGAAGTTATCATACTGGGCTGGGTGAGAAGCAGAGAGGTTCCAAACTTGGAGGGTGTCAGTAAGGAGAGAGAAGGGGTGTGTGTGTGTGTGTGTGTGTGTGTTGTGTAAAAACTGACTTAGAATCTTGGAAAATGATTGTATACGTGAAATGAAGAAGGAAGAGAAACTTTAATGCTGGTCATTTTAGGAGAAAGTGAATAAAACTGCGATGGACTCACCATTGTCATCAAAGCCATGGGTGACTTCGTGTCCTATAACCATGCCGATGCCGCCATAATTCAAGGAGTTGGGCTGGTTTGCACTGAAGAAGGGAGGCTGCAGGATGCCAGCTGGGAAAACTACAAAGATAGAAGGTAAGAGTTAAAATCTTGCCTTGTTGCATGAACCACAGGTCCAAAGGCACCCTATCTACTAAGCTACTTTTCTGGAAGAACAAACACCACCATGGTGTTCTAGTTAACAATTAGAGGGAAGAATGGCCCTTCATGAGTTAGAGGACTTGAATCCTAATTCTCTTAGCTGCCTGGGTGATTGTGGACAATCTCGCTTCTTCTCTGGACAGCAATTCCTTTGTCTATAAAATAAGGGGAACAGGCTGCTTGAAATAAGTCACTCTGAGATCATCAGACTCTATAAACCCACAGTCCTTTTGGGGGGCATTCCCTGCCCAAGTGACTACCAACAAGTCAAAGTTAGTGTCCCCTACCTCTCCCCTTCAGGGAATGAGAGGGAGGAAAGCAATTGAAGCTACTCTTAGCCCCAGTATTCCTCTTCTTTATTTCATCAGCATCTTCTTGCCACATCTATGCATCATTGCCTCAGAAGTTATAGGAACACAAGCAATTTAAATGCACTGGATCCGGTTTCTATAAGGAAAATGCAGCCCTGTAGGTAATCTTGGTCTAGCTAGAAAAGCTAACAGGAGTTCTGTGGGAGCAGTGAGCCACCTTGTTCTGACCCAAGTTCCTGCCTGCTGCTTCTTGTTGGCTTTACATCCTAGTTTAATGACCAGCTTATCTTGCATTAATGAAGTTGGGAAACTGGGTACAATTTTCACCTCTAACACATACTAGCTGTTTGACCCTTGGCAAGCCCCCTGTGAGCTTCCCTTCCTTTTATAGGCTACACTCCAAAATCTTCAAAACAGGTGCAAATCTGCATTGCCGGAGGGAGCTTCCCTGCAATGAATCCTCCATCCAACCTCTATTACTATACTGAACATATATCCTGTTAGAATAAAAGCTTCTTGAGGGGAGGTTCCATTTTTTATTCCCACGATCAATGTGGCACCAGGAAAATTATAGACGTTTCATAAAAGCTTGTTGGTAGATGAATTCCTGTATCCACTCTCTCTTTAACTGAGCTAACTTGTGTTTCAATTCAGCATATTAAATGTAGGGGAAAAAATCCATGAATTGCCATGACGTTGTGCTAAAGTTGGGGATACATAGAGGCAATCCAATAATTTTCTTCTCAGGTAGAAGGCTCTCACTTAAGCCCTGGGGGAGATACAAAGCATATATGAGCTCCAATCCCTGCATTCATCAAATTTTTGTAAGGATCCCATCACCCTTGACTTCCCTCTAGCTTTTTGGGCCATCTGGGATTCTATCAATGTAAGAAGTTTCAGGTAAAAACTTTCCTCTAGCATTATAGCTCATCGAGGCATTGAGAGATTAATTGACTTGCCCTGAGAAACACAGCCAGTGCCTTATGGCAGACTCTTGGTCTTTTATGAATCTAAGGCCAGCTCTCTCCACTAGACAGCAGGCTGTGTCTCAACACATACATAATAAACAATAAAATGTAAAATTAATACCTGACAAGTATATGAGAGAAGTGCTGTGTGAGTTTGCAGAGAGAGGTTGGGGAAAAGGTCATTCCTGACTGTTTGGGGGAATCACTGATGGCTTCCTGGGGGAGGAAACATTGCAACTGACTTTTTAGGATGAATATGAATTCAAAAGAGGGTTGGGGGAAGATATTACAAACATAGTTTAAGAGCAAGAGCAATGTACATCCAGAGGCAAGAAAATGATATAGCCTTTTCTAGGTAGAGTAGAGTATAGAAGGGAACAGACAAGATTCAGAGTGTGGAGTTAATTGCATTTACTGCCAGGATCAGGGGATTCGTTTCTTCCCCTTCTTTTACTGCTTGTCAGATAATTGGACGTGCTATTGATGGAGTCTGGTTAACCTCCGATTTTTAGCTACCATGTTCCATCTGGACTTTTCTTTGGGAGTGATTAGATCTTGCCCCTTATTTAAGGATGATGCCCTTGGAAAACATACTCTTAGCTTTTGCCTGATCTTATGAGTTTGCTTGGGCATCCCCATTTCTACACCTCACTGTACTAGCATTATCCTGTGCCTGAAGTTAAAATTACATACATATTCATTCATGCATATGATAAAACTAGTACCAAACCTGGTCCCTGTAGATTTGGAGAGTGGGAAATAAATAATAAAAAACTGAGTAGCTGCCAAATGCAAAACACTTTAGTCTCTGGACTGAATCTTATTTGGGGTAAGAAGTCGGGGGCTCTCAGAATCCAGTGGAACAGGGGTCTTTCTTAAGCCATGAACAGTCTGGCAAAGTCTAGGAACCTTTATCAGAATGAATTAATTTTTTGTTTGTTTTTCCTATATCATTTTAATTTTTTTATAACATTGAGTTCCAAATTTTTTCTCCCTTCTCTCCTTTCTCCCCAACAAAGCAAACAATCTGATATGTTATGCAAGTGAAAAGATATTAAACGTATTGTAAAATAATTGGCACAAGAAGGAAAAAAAAAGGAAAAATAACTTTGATTTGCATTCAGACATTTAAATTCCTTGTTTTTTTCCCTTTGAATGACTTTTTCCATCATGAGACAAAATGATTTTAAATGCATAAAATAAATGGAAAAACAATTATATTGAAAGTTGTTAAAATATTAAAAACAACAATAACTAAGGTCATGAATCATAGGTTAAGAACCTCAGTGATTAGGGTTATACTATTACAAGTGATTTCAAAGAAATAAGGCAAAAATTCACCCTGTAAGCACAAATTCTAATTGAGAGATATAGAGTTGGTATGCATGTAAAGGTCAGGTTGTAAAATCAAACCTGATAAGAAAATTATAAATTACACATGATAAAGGTCTATTTGCAGACTAACACTAAAAATAGCTCCTATTAATATAATAATTCTCAGAACAGTCCTATGAGATTGAGAACATAAGCACTGCTACTTTCACTTTTACAAGTGATAAAACTGAGATTGGGAGATGAATGACCGTAGTTCTTTCACCTTTTTAAAATTATTCAAGAATGTAACTGATTAAAAAGTAATCCTCAGAACATGCCATTTTTATTCCCATTTCACAGACTTGTTCAACAATTGAGGCTGTATTTAAACTCAGATCCTGCTGACTTTCATTGGGCCCAGTACTCTCTCAAGCTGAAGAAACCTGCTAAAATTTTATTGTTCTTGCTATGCAGTTTTTTCAGACTTTTTATGATGCCACTTGGGGTTTTCTTGACAAAGGCACTGAAGAAGTTTGCTATTTCCTTCTCCACCTCATTTTACAGGTGAGGTAACTGAGGCAGAGAGGGTAAAGTGACTTCCTCAGAGTCACACAATCAATCTCTGAGATGATATTTAAAATATAAGACCTTCTGGACTTTAGGACCAATAGTCTATCCACTGCACCACCTACCAGCCCCTTCCATGTCTACTACATGTCAGCATGTGCCTCCAATTCCATGTTTTAATTATAAATATAATGTTCCTTTCACCATTTCTCTTCTTGCCAGCCACTTTGGAAAAAAAATCAAGTTACAGATAGTAAAATTATCCTACTTACATTAAATGGGCTTGAGTCAGAAGTTTGAGCTAGTGGCACTTTACCAAAGAGTCCATGGTCCCCTCTAATGAAAAGGACCTCAAATCTTACTCATCTTTCTCAGATTTGAGATATCCTTCTTCTGGGGTAGATGTCTACTTATTTTGGTCCAGCTATAGCAAATACAGAGTAATTCTACTGATTGACATGTGACACATAAAATAAACTGTCTTGACACATCAGTAGGGTTACAAGTGGTTGAAGTAAGGAATATCTCCATACAAGATGGATAGGCTACTCCTTAGGTTTGGCAGGAAGAAATGGTATAAGTTATAAAGTCAGGGACATAAGATGGCCAGCTATTCCTATTAGACAAATGATTTCATTCAAAGATACTATATATTATGGAGACTTTTCCATCTAGTTGTGATCTCTGCCACACTTGGTCACTGTGCCAAAACAAAACAAGGATCGAGAGCCTTTAGTTAACTACCTATAGTTAATCAAGTGAACTGCAGCTCACAGGGGCCTTGTATACAGAAAATTGATATGGTTTCATCAAATTGATTAGAATAGAATAAGGGTCCAAATGAAATACTTCTCACAAGAGTATGTTATTGCCTAATTGCCTTTGAACCATTGCTATTATACTATCTCACAAGAGATTTCAGAAGCATATTTTGTTTTGGGTTCTGATTATTTGAGATTTGCCTTTTTCAGGCAAAAATTGCAAAAAATGTAAATTTCTAAAGAGATTGGTTCATTCTTTATATGGGTTACAGTCCTACCATGTTCATGACATGACACATAGTAGGACCCTCACAAAATCCCACTAATGGACTCATTATTTAAAAAAAAAAAAAATGCCTTGAGTCGTTTTCTACAATCTCATTTTAACACATTTTAACACAGGAGACAATAGATTTTACTGGTAATAAATATAGTCATGCTCAGTTATCTTTTAGAATCAGAAATAACAAAAACAAACATTTAAAATTTTGCTTTGGATATTTACACATACTGTTCAGGAACTATAACACTTCCAAATGGAAAAGCACATTCGAAACCTCAAAGCTATATATAAACAAAAATTATTATTATGGCTCTTATAAAAATGGGAGTGATGGTGATTATTATCCTAGCAAACAGACAAATCAATAGAGACACCCTGCCTTCTACTTTTACTGTGCACTTCTTAGCTGGAAATTCAGTATGAAAGGCCCCAAGATGTGATTGATTGTAGGCAAATCATTTGTACACTCCCTCTGGCCTTACCCAGAAAACATAAACCACAATAACTTTAATCAGGAAATTGGATTGAGAATTTTTGTTTTTAAAAAAAGCCAAATGATTATTGAAAGAAACAGAAAGTCAAGTGTTGGAATCAAGAATACATAAAATAATGTCATGGCTAAAATCCAATGGAAACAATACTGGATCTTCATTTAATTTTCTATTCACAAGTCTATGGTGGTCTGGATGAATTTGCTATTAGATGGACTTCACACAGTGGCCTGAACTCATTCAAATGGAAACCACGTTTGTACATAATATAAATATTTAATGAAATAAGTCCCCCATCAATGGGCGTCTCAGGGAAGTGAAGTGAATAGTTCCCTATCACTTTCAACAAAGGTTACTGCTGATAAGAAACAGAATGATTATTATTTGAATAGTTTGCAGTAAGGAAAGTATTGGTCCTATGTTCTTGTTTTGTCGGAATCTGCTTTATGATATGATGTGAAAGGTCATGAGCTTGGTATTATGAGAGTAGTCAGTTCAGCAAATATTAAGTAAATGGTACACGCACGGCATCGTGTAGGACAGAAATTAAATATTGAAATGGTGCTGAACTTGATCAGCTGTTACTTTCTTATTTTGGGGAATAGAATAAAGGAATTGGAGACTCACTGGATTAAAATGAAAAGCTTCATTTTAGGTTCATCACAAGTCATCCAGTTTAGTCATGGAGTAGTAAAAATAAAAAGAATCCCGGATTGGTAGGTTTTGAATCTTGGCTTTGGTATTCCCGGCAAAGACTCTAGACAATTTTGTAAAATGAGAAAATAGGTAGACTTCTGGGGTTCCTTTCATTTTAAATACTATTAATTTAGAAGTCTAGAATCAGCATGACAAGACTATCATTTCTTAAGATCTATGGAAAAAATTGCAAAAGTTGGGTTTTTTTGTTTTAATTTTAGTCTGTCAATTTTTTTCCTTTAAATTAGCCTTTAAATTGGGTTTTCTGAATGTTTCTCCCTACTTTTCCTCCCATGTTTTGTTCCACCACACAGCTGACAAAGTAATCTTCCTAAAGCACAAATTTAATCATATCATTTCTCTATGTAAGTATAGCTCCCTATTACTTCCAGAATATCATATCCATTCCTCTTTTTGTCACTTTGCGGGTAAGGAAGCAAAGATGCAAAGTGCTATCAGTTATGTCCAAATCTTCACAATGTGGTCCTAATATTCTTATTACTCCATCTTATTCTCTTTTTTAATGACCTTTGAACTGTTTCTCACGTACAACCCTCCATTTTTAATATCTGTACCTTTGCACTGAATGATTATATATGAACAGAACATATTGTCCTTATCTCAGCTTCTCAGAATTCCTGGTTTCCTTCAAAACTCAGTTTGAATGCCATCTCTTACACACCACCTTCCCTGCCTTCAATCCCTAAATGCTAGTGTTTTCCTTTCCAAAACAATCTTTGTAATTGTGTGCATTTATACAAATATCTATATGATATATACATTTGTGTGTGTGTGTGTGTGTGTGTGTGTGTGTGTATGTAAAAACCTAAAAAGATATATACATCTAGATAAGATACCTATACAAATTTGTACACATACACATCTATCACCTCTGATTTACAAGGGGTATGACATCCTGAGCAACTTTAAGGTTACAACTTACAGAGAAAAGTTACAAATGAGGAGAGACCAAAATGACAGCTGTGGTAAGACACACTCAGACACCTCCAGACAAGCCCCTGAATGCTGGCAGAGCCACGTGGTGAAGGGTTAGCCTTGCAAAGTGATCATCATCAAGGGGGCCCTTTTTCAACATCCAAGTATATGAAAGGATATGTGGCCCATTTATTAAAGAGAAGGCAAGCTCCGTCTCCCACACTCTGCACTCGGTTAAAATCCACCCATTACATAAACTGTTCTTATGAAATGTTCTATCAAGGCTGATCATTAACTAGCAAGTCCCTGATGCTTTAATTATACCCTCAGATGCCACAGTTCAGGCACAAGATAAGATTTTATAGTTCATATTAAATAATAGCGATCAAACTCAGCCTCACGAATGATGATTGCCACTCCATTTCTGCTGTCGCTGAAGCTCTGAAAGCCACTTCTCATTGGTGCTGAATATTTTACAAGGTCCCTTTAGGACCGTCACTGTTATAACTCAAGTACCTACAGAAGTCATTCTTTAGGCATGACCTGCTTCTGGAAAGAATACTGGGCTTGGGTTCAGATTCTGGCTCTGCTGATTATTTGTGACTCGGGCAAATCTCTGAATTAGGGACCTAAAGAGTGAAAGGACACTCGAAGTGCTGTCAGTCAGTTATGTCCAAAGCTCCATGACCCATCTGGGATTTTCTAAATTGAGGCAAACAGTCTGACTTGCCCACAGTCGCACAGTTACTAAGTTTTTAAAATTCTTGAATGTCTATTTTCCCGGCACTCTGTGGCATATGGTACCACCTAGTCATGTACAGTTACTCAGCTGTAAAGTGAAGTCCTGGTGCAAGCACTCTGACCTATTACTACTGCCCCACTTTGTCTGAACCAGTCCTGGGTCAGAGGAATGGAAATTTTGTCATTACCAAAGATAACCATAATTTAGTTAATTAATGAGGCACATTTAATTAAATAAAAGCATTTGAGATTTTATCTATATATCAACAAGCACGCACGCACATACATACACACACACTCTCACACTCACTCCTCTACATCATATAAAAAGAAAGAAAACATTGGACTTGTCTAAGGTCTTTCCCATTTTTCATTCTCTTGCCCTAGAATCAATTTCCTTTCTGGAAAATGATTCCTCTGTATCCATACATGCCATCAATCTGGTTACCTAATTAGAGAGTGGCTGGAACTTTAAAAAATAAATTTTATGGATTTTTGTTTTTATGTCACTATCCCTCTCACTTCTCCTACTAAAAAATCTTGTTCTATATCAAAGAAATTATGGAGCGAAAAATAGTTCTGCAAAATGAATAAACACAAAGGAATCTGTCAATACAGGCAATGTTGGAACAGAGTCCCCTCACCTCTGTAAACAAGGGAACCTGCTTTCATCTTTTCTTTGCAACTTTATTCATAGGGTTGATATTATTAGAAAAATGGTCATTTCCATCGAAATTAATATTTCAGCATTCTTTCATAGAAAGATATCTAAGCAAAGATTTTCAGGGCAAATAGGTGTTCTTCTTCCTCCTTCCCTCTCCTCATTTTCTTGTTCATGAAAAGGTTTGTTGATGCTATATAACTAACTGGGTTCTATGCTCCCTCCCCCCCCTCCCCCACACTTAAACAAAATTATCTTGAGCCCATTACAGAGAGTCAGTGATGGAGTCACTTCCAAACTCTTTACCCTGGCCATCCCTATCTGGAATACATTCCTTCTTTATCGTGGACTCTTGAAAACTTAACTTGAAATTGAGCTCAAACAGCATCTCCCTTCAAAAAGTGACTTTTCCTTATCCCCTAGCACATAACTGTTCTCCCCACAAATTATATCTGCATCTAAGTGAGATGCAGATCAATCAACAGACATTTATTAAGGATCCCCTACAGACTGGATCAGGCTCTGTGTTGGGAGACAGAGACACAAAGGTGGAAACAGTTGTGACCTTCAAGAAGCTTCCAGTCTAGCCAGGGGGAACCAGATGCTCATAGATAGATATGTTGAAACTGTATACAAATTCTATTTCCTGGGGAAGGCTATAGGCTCCTATAGGTTAGGTTCAGTAGTAGCCCTAGGATCGAACACAAGGCTTGGCATATAGTTAGTGCTCAATAAATACTTGTGAACAGGCACATAAGCAATTTGAGGAAGTTTGAACAAGATACCTAAACTGCTGACAATTTTTCTGTTAAAAAATCAGTTTAGGTTGATCAATTTTCTTTACTAAGAGATAAATGCCCCTGAATTGTTCTGTCTTTATGTCTCTCTTGGACCTAACACATCTTTAGGATGAACTGTTGCAACCCCAAGGCTGCTGTCAAGGAAAACGATTGAAATTTCAGAGATCCTCTGTTATTTTTAGTCAAGACAATCTCCACTTAAGATTTCAGTGAAACTACCAAAAGAAGTAGAAAGAAAAATGTCAAAGACCTTCCCCTTGCCTGACATGCTTTCCTCTGAACTGCTTTCCTAAGCAGTCAAGAATCTGCAAAGAGCCCACGATTCTATCTTTATCCTTCTATAATTCCACTGGGAAAGATGGGTTTGACTGGGGTAAGGGAAGGTCTGCATGCATCTCTGCAAAGATTCTTCAAGCTCCTGTTAATTCAGGGACTAATTCATCACTGTGTGAATATTCAAGGCCCCTTTTCTCTTTCTTCTCGATTTTGATCATTTCTTAATTTTTTTCCTCCCCTCGGGTCTGTTTTCTTTCACATGACCAATATAGAAGTACAATTCACGATTATACACGTATAACCTATATCAAACTTTTTATTGTCTCAAGAAAGAGGGGAGAAATTTTTGAAACTCAAAACAAAAAAAAGGTTAAAAAATTCACTAAATGTAATTAGGAATACAATGGAAGGTTAAAAAAAAACAGAATTTGTTTATCCCCTATCCAACAGTTCCTAGTACCTTTTGAGACTTAATAGTCATACATGTGACATGTTTTTCCTAAGAGTAATATAGGTAATTATAAGGTCAGGTACTATCATTATTTGCAGATAAGGAATCTTAAAGAGGTTCAAGGCCCTCTCTTCGCTCCAGTGCTTTTCCTCTGTTCACTCTTCCCTATTTATCCCGGATGTAGTTTGCTTTGTACATATTTGTTTGCATGTTTTCTCCCCTCTAGTTTCAGGAATGGAAAAGTCGCAGATATAGAAAACTGATCTGCACTGAGAAGTTTGCCCTGTTCTTGTCTAGAGTAAGGAAGAATTCAAAACAAACAAACTGTAACAAAGAAAGGAGGAAAAAAAGGAAGGACACTAATTTCAGGGAACTATGCAAAACACTTTTACAGTGTTTTGTTCATGTGATGTTCCCAAAAACCATTTGGAGGAGAGAAAAAAAAAAGATTATTATTATTATCCTCACTTTCGAGGAAATTGAAGCAAATAGTAGTGACTATTACTAAATGCCCACTGCTGGATTTGAACTCAGGAATTCTTGAATCCAGACCTAGCACCTATCCACTGTGAACTTAGCTGTGAACTCATCTAAGGGGCCCTCAGGAGACTGCTTCATTAGAGAGGAAAAGGGATGAGGGAAACAATGGAAATGATTTTGGAAAGGTAGGCCATAGGTCAGTTATCCAGGACTGTCAAGTTGAGGAGTTTCTGTCTTGATAGGAAGGAACCACAGAAGTTTCTGATCCAAAAGTAAAGTGATCAGACTTGGGTTACTGGAAGATTTTTCAGCAGTTTGATTATTAAGACAGGATTAGGTCAAGTTCCACAGATTTGCTCAGGTAGGAGACCCATTCTTCTGTGTGTACATACACACACACATATTTAATATTATTTATATATATATACACACATCAAAATATTATAAATACATATTATTTTTATATTTATAATATATAATATATAAAATATTTTAAATATCATAAATATAATATACCATAAAACATGATATTAAAATGATATCATAAAATATCATGATATTTTATCAATGATATATGATTATTTTATATTAATATAAAATATATATATATATAAATATAATAAAATATATTTATATTTACATAATACATTATGTGTGTGTGTGTGTGTATATATATATATATAGATAGATATAAAATGTCACTTATATGATTTGTAACTCTCCCAACCTCAGCAGAGACAGCTCCTGGGTATTCCTAGGGGGACCAGATGTGCTGCAATGCCAGCCAAGTTGGCTCTTGGGACTTGAACCTTCTTTAAGGAAGTTTGGATCGAGCATTGAAGTAGTCTTAAGAGTAAATATAACTTGAAGGAAACAAAAGAATATCCTAATAAGGAGAGACTCCAAATTAAGTCCAATGATCTCTACCACTTATAAAAACAGCGACTTAAAAGATGTGGGTTCAAATCCTGTCTTTGAACCTGACTAACCAAGGACAAGTCTAAAATTTCTTACTTATAAAATTAAGGATTTAGATGAGATGATCTTAAACAATTTCTTCTGGCTTTAAATTGAGGATACTATGAAGTAAGCTTTGCCACTGGGCTCACCTTGGGTAAGGAAAGATAGGATAGAAGTCTCCCCTCTCACACATATTGGTTGACTGAGACCCCATTTAATTCCCAAAGAGGCAGAAGAGTGGTTGCATTCTGGGTAATTTTTAAAGACTACAAGCTTCAGGAGATTGGCTGATGGGCTTCAGTGGAGCTAGTTCCCAATATGGTTTTATGCCAAGTCTAGAACTCCCCAAATAACAAGGTTGAGCCATTAGTAAGGAAAGAAAATACTGAGCAACATTCTTTCAAGAAACATTATCAATGTTTCTGTTTGATCCATTTGTGGTGATAGCTTTTTCCCATGTCTGTGACTTTTTTGCTACTATCACCTGCTAATAAAAGAAAGACACTTACCAATCTGGTTTCTGCCTGAAGAATAAAAAGCATTGACTACAGCTGCCCCACTTATCCACCTGTTTAAAAAAAAAAAAAAGAAAAAGAAAAACTTATTAAAAAACTGCTATATTACCTTCCTGGGACTCTTGTCGCAACAGAGACATGTAGACATAAACATATAAAAGCATATAAACATATATCTAGGGGAAAAAAACACATGTATACATGTTCAAATAAAACTTAAAATTAACCTAAGATTTTGAAGACACCAATTCTATTTTCATCTCCCCACAATGATTTCAGTCCCATAGTTAAGTCTTGGAAATAGCCATTAATGGAGAAAGTTCCTGGGTTCTTTATGGGCTTAAAGTGCTACCTGGGGCTGCAAAACTTGAAAGTGCCTTGTTTAAGAATCTGAAGGTGCAGTTAGAACTTAGTTCTAGTTGCTTTGTCCTCCCTGCCCAGCCAACTCAATAAAATAGGGCTCCCTCAAGCTCTACTTTCATCATATGGGGGAAAAATGATTAGTAAGAGAAAAGAAAGTTTCAAATGAGTTCTCTTATTTTGGTTTCTTGGAAAGCCAGTCCCTTGAGAGGGCTTATAATACTATTTATTGCAGCCATGACAACATAAAAGAGTCTTCTCTAAAGTGACAACAGTTAGCTCTTCTTGTTCTTGATCTGTTGCCACCATTTTTCATGATGTTAATTAAGTACTAAGAGTCTTTAGTAGAGGACATAAAAGCAAAGTGACTCGGATGATAAGTTTCTGGTGTCTTTTTTTTTTTAAATTAAAAACATTAATTCCCTTTATTTTTAATAGTACAATAATTTCTAGTGTTCCCCACTCAAAGCCCACAACTGAACCTTCCCTTGTACTTGGAAAACAGCTAATCAAAAGCAAATAATGAAGAGACAATGCTTACAACATTCTTCACTCAAAGTTATACCACAGAAGGATTGTGGATCTAGGGGTGAGGAAACTAATTCTGCTTCTCTTCCAATGGATAGCAATATCTTTCATAATCTATGTCTAAATCTAGTGTAAGAACACGATCCCCTCAGGAGGTGACATCTGAGATGTTTTTATGAAAGGGAAAATTTGAGCCAAAAAAGCTAGTAGTTTTAAGGTTAGAGACAAATGTAGGGTGAAGGTTAACGTTAGAGAAGAGCAATAACAAGCTATGAAAATGTTGTTCGCAAAGGATGAAAATTCCTTCCCACAAACTAATCACCTGTTGTAGGTAAGCTCAAAAAGAGCAAAGGAATTTTCCCCTATTACATAGACATGCTGATGAATTGGCTTCCACCAAAATTGCTCCAAGATTTTTTAATGGAGTGAGGTAGCTAAATGTCCGATGGAGGAAACATTTACTATACATGTTGCTACTGAAGTCCTTGTAAAATAAAGACTACTTGACATCTAGCTTACTCCTTATGTTGAGCTCACAATTGCTCCAGTTGCTACATAATCGCTTGCCTGTTAATTCTCCATTCTACAATACATTGTAGTTCTTGCTATTAAAGACTATTTGATAGAAGAGCAAAAACAAAAACAAAACATTGAGGTTCTAGGTTGTTCAAGTTTTCTTTAGGGTTTCCTTAGGGTATACTGTTTTAATCATTGAGAGATCCATTTTGTCTTTCTTCTATACAGTATCAGAAGCAGTATTTGAACTCAAGAAGGACAGAATTCTGCACTATTTCCGGGAGATCACTCAACCCTGTTCTTTTTAATATTACTTTCTAAAGAGGGACCAGTCAAAAAGGTCTAGATATGGGATACATAAATAAAATTTGGGTTTAATTGAGGTTTGGTGGCAGGTTTGGGTTACGGGGAGTCAAATAGGGCTCCCCTACAACCCCTTTGGATTCGGGGCAAGGATGGAGAGTTAAATGAAGTCTAGTAGTGATGCGAGAGTCCCCTGTAAAGGAATTTACAGGCCTAAAAATTTAGATTGATAAAAGAGGTTTATTATGGGGTTAGGAAGGTTAAAGTATAGTTAAGGAGATAGGTGAGGATAAAGAAAGGAAGGCACCAGAATCAGGGTTCCAGTGGACAGAGATCACTGGTGTGGCAGGCATAAGGCTACCATGTTTGGAACCTTTGCAAAGAGAGGATATTAGTTTGGCTCTTTTATAAGGAGAGATTTAGCTAAAGGGGCCTGTGGGTGGAGTCCCAAGTTGGCTCCTTGCTGGATGTCAGTGGGGGATGGAGTTTGCTTGGTGGAGGTTGGGAAACCTGAGCAGATCATTAGAATGGGGGCTGAGAGAACCCAAGTTGGCCCAGATCTTCTATTGAATTCAAAGGGATGCTTTTGACCAGGATTTGTGAATCAAAGGCCCTAGCTTCCTAAATTGATATTATGGGGTTGGGAATCAGAAAGGAATAAATCAATCTAGTTTCTTAAAGGGACTACAGCCCTTATCAAAAATAGTGGAGTGAAAGGAAGTAATATAATACAGTCAAGCTCTCCCCTACAACTTGTTCAAAAATACCTGGAAAATATACCAGGTAGAGTCCTTATTGGGGAACTCGAGGAAGTAAGTGTTTCTTCTCCATCCCAGTCTAGCACAGGGGGAGAGTCAGACAAGGATGTCTTTTTAAATTTAATAAACCTCTTTTATCAATCTAAATTTTAAATTTAGAACTGAAGGAGTGCCTACTGAGAGCCATCAGGGCAAGAAGTCCCAAGTCTAGCACACAGAGATCTGACCTTGGGCAGGGGACCGGAACAGATGCCATCCGGAGGAACTGTTGCTCCTACTGACAGCTGAGATAAAGATCCAGTGCATGTTGTGGCAGAGATAGGGTTAAGAGATCATAGGACATTCCAGGACAAGGAATAATCTTGGACCCTGGGCTAAGCAATATGTGAACAAGTAAGGAAGTAACAACAGCTGGGTGGCTCTGAGCCCAGGAGCAGAGTGGGGTCCAACATGCAGATCTGAAAAAAACAGGAAGTCCATACCAAAGGGGAACCTGGCATTTTTGCCAGTCTAAGCTGCTGATCTGTCCCCCAGATTGAATCCAGCAGCAGTATCCTGGAACTCCAACAAGAGTTAAGTCCAGAGTTGTATTACATTGTTCATAACAAAACCCTAGTGAAGAACTTGGAGAGCACAGGCCAGGAAGGCAGCCTTCATAACATATCATTTTTTATTGTATTGACTAGCCCCACTCCACTCTTTAGTAATTCATATTTCTTAAAATAATAATAGATCTGTGATCCCAACATGTTGAGTATTTCCCCTGCTGGTACAGATTCCAACTCCTTCATGAGTCAGAATAACAATAATGGCTAGCACTTATAGAGCATTTTAAGGTAGGCGAAGCACTTGGCAAATATAATTTCAGTCTTACCAAGATCCTGGGAGGTAGGTACTAATATTAAAGTGGGTTGTGGTCCCTTTAAGAAACTGTATTTCCTATTGATTTGTGATTCCTTTCAGATTGATCCATAATAACTTTCAGATCCCCAGCTCCTCCTGGCTGAGGCATACCAGTCCAGGAAGCCCTGGCTTTGATTCACAAATCCTGGTCAAAAGCATCCCTTTGAATTCCAATAGGAGATCCAGGCTTGTTCCAACCCCCATTGGGTCTGAGCCAACTTGGGCTCTCTCAGTCCCTACTGGTTCTGATCTGCTCCAGTTGTCCCAGCCCCAATTCTTACTTGTAGGTTTCCCAACCTCCACCAAGACCAGCAACATAATGAACTTCCATCAACTAAGATCTTTGCAGATAGACCTCACTAGGACTTTCTACCCATTGAGAACTGCATTCTCAATGCAAAGCTCCATTTTCCCTAGATCTTCCCCCTGGAATAATATTCTTTTCCAGTGTGATCCTCTCCTTATCCTCATATATTTCCACCTTATTTACAATTCCTAAATCTAAACCTCTTTTATCAATCTAGGTTTTGGGTCTGTAAATTCCTTTAGAGAGAACCTCTGTGCACCAGAAGGGGAGTCCCCAAAACTCCCTACCCTTGCGCCAAATCCCAAGGGCCAAACCTGCCACTAGACCTTATGTAACTCCCTGACCACCAGAAACCCTAATTTCATTTTGGTTCCCTAAATCTAAACTTCATCAATATCACCATCAAAACTGAGACTAACCCAAAGTTAAGTAACTTGCCAGAGGCAGCAGAGCTAAAAAAAAACATCTGAGGATACACTTGGACTCAGTTCTTCCTTACTCTGAGTCCAGTGTTCCATATACTGCCCCACCTAAATTCAGACAGAGAGCAGTGTAGTATATAAACTCTTCCATTTTCTCCAACTTGAAAATAATCAAATACCTAGTTTTCAATATTCATCCTTGCAAAACCTTGTTTCAATTTTTTTTTCCTCCTCCCTTTCCCCCAACACCTTCTCAGAGGACAAGTAATCCAAAACATGTGCAATTCTTCTATGCATATTTCTACAATTATCATGCTGCAGAAGAAAAATCAGATCAAAAAAGAAAAAAAAAAACTTTATCTCTTAACTGATATCTATGAAATAAATACTCAAGAAATGAAAGCAGCAATTTCTTATGATTATTCATCCTTTATATAAAATCTCTTCTCATCTTCCTATTGCTACTAGATCCCCTCTCTCCCCAACCCCCATGGCATACAAGTTCCATAACTTTGGAGAACCTATGTTATAGGGTTGCCTAGCAAGTTTGCCACAATAGACATCAGAGTGTGCTTAATGGGTCATTACAACTGAAAGGTTTGCATAAATTATGGGAGATTGTTGAGCCGGTCAAAAAGACTAATGGGAATAGCAGCCCAAAGACACGGGGACAAAATTGGTTCCATTGTTTTTAAAATTGTTGTTCTCTAAGTGTATTAAGGAAAAAAAAATGAAAGATCATCCTCAAGTGTTTGCTAATGAATGATGACACTTTTAAAATGCAGGAGGACAGAGATAAATTAAGTTTCTATGGAACTCCTGTTCTTGAATTTCTTATAAGGAGGAGGAGGAAGGGGAGACAATCAATGTTGGGAATTTTGATCAAGTGGTGTCCTACTAATATTCTCACTCTATTTCGATACAAATACTAATTAAAAACAATACACACTTTTAGCAGGCATAGCTTTATAAATCAAAAATTATTAAAACATTCCTCTGTGCTAGATACTATAATATTAAGTGCATTGTTGGTGATGTTGTTTAGTTGCATCTCATTGAGAGTCCATTTGGTATTTTGTTCACAAAAATATTGAAGTGGTTTGGTATTTCCTTCAACTCATTTTACAGATGAAGAAAATAGTGTTAAGTACTTGCCTAAGATCACACAGTAAGTATCTCAGGCCAGTTTTGAACTCGAGCAATCTTAATAGGAAGTCCAGTTTTCTATTCACTGTGCCACTAGATGCCCCTTTTAAGCATTTACAAATTTCATTCAATCCTTACAACAACTCTACAAGGTTAATATTAATAATCCATGTTTTCATATGGGCAAACTGAGGCAGGTACCAGGTACGTGACTTCCTCAGTAAATGTCTGAGAGTCCACAACTCTATCCACTCCACCACCTACCAAAAAGCAACCCTAATAAAATGTTTTCCTATTCAAATACTGACAAAGGTAAATTGTGCACCAGACATTGCGAAACTAATTGACTGTGGTCACTGTGTACCAACTTGAAGAAATAATGTCATTTCAAAACAAGTAGAAACTTTTGTATCGGGGGAAAAGAACAATGTCTCCTCTTTTTTGGAAGGCATATCCAGGTGAGGAAATGATCAGGGACAGATGTTCTGTTAAGTAGGCAGCACGACAAGGTAGGAAGAGGGATTTGGAGATAGAAATAAAGCGTTCTGGGGACATAGTCATGAGACACAGAGACAGAAGATAAAGCTTGCTTGTGTTTGCAACTGTCTTATGCACTAAGTGTGTATGCGTGTTAGTCATGTAGAAAAAGGAACATGAGGGAGGAGGGAAAATAAAAGAAAGCATTATTACTATTAATAATATTAACAATAGTAATAATCAACAGCACGTAGAGCCAGGATACAATTATGGTATCTCAGGCTAGTCAGGCACATTTGGGCTATTCACCAATCCAATGGGGAAGGGAAGCATAGGCAATATTGTCTCTCAAACCAGAACTAACTATCTGAAGAAGAAACTTAAATGTTTAAGCCTGGAGAGAGAGAAAGAGAGGGAGAGAAAGGAACCAGGTGTTTCGGTACTAATTCTTATTACCCAGAAGGGTTTAAATGGTGATGAAATGAGAATACAAAGGGCCTTTCGTTTTACAACAGGCAAGGAAAGCAGTCAGACTGCATCATGCTGCAGACTTTAGATGATAATAAACCCCATAGATCATAAACAGCCTGAAATAAAGTTTCTCTTTTACCCACTCAAGTGTGACTTTAAAAGCCCAAACAACATATTGGCTCATGTCCCTTCCCTGCAGGAGGTGTTCGATTTCTTTTCATCTAATGGTCTTGAAACAACTCTGCAAAATAGCTAATACACTGGAATACTTCCCCCTCCCCACCCCGCTCCTCCCCAGGTATCTCTGGTTGAAAAGGATTCTTATCATTTTTCCCTCCAATAATTCTCATAATGCCTTGAATTCAGGCTGCTTAAAAACATCCAACAAACAACAAAAGAAAAATAAAACTTAAAATAAAAAACCTCCATATGTAAAACCTTTTTTAGACATGGGAAGATAGTAGTTTGCTACCCCTACTTTACAGATGTCAAACCTGAGGCACAGAAATTCAAATTTCTTGCTTCTAATACCATAATAAAGTGGTTTCAAATTCAATTACAATTAGGGACCATACTTAACTATAAATTAAGATCCTTTTGGGACTGATAATCGATTTAGAAAACCACATAGTGGTAGAGTCACCTGAACTCTACAAAATTTGCTTCCAAAGAACTCCTCAGAATGAATTCTGGAGTATTGGAACATATAAAATGATAGAGCAAATCAATTTTGCAGACTGAGACACACCAGTGAGACATATGCTTTCTGCTGATTTTCTAGGTTAAGTGTGGAGCACAGTCCAACACAGGCTGACTTCAATGAGAACCCAAACCCCAATGCAAACCTGAAGCAAGGACCTCCACACTTGTACCAAGCAGTCATTCAAGTGGACCGTACCAACTGAAAGCTAGCAGAGGGCATTAGAGGCAACTAAATTAGCATATGTACCTTCCAGAATTTGCAGCCCCTCAGACAATAAGGAGATCTGACAACTCCTCAAAAGGAAATTACAGAACTTTGCAGTTCCAAGTTATAGACTCAGGGCAGGGAGAAGCACTAGCCGAAGGAGACCCTAGTCATAGAGTGGGAAAGTGTATTTGTAGCCATCAAACCAGAGCACAGTGACCATGCCATTACTTGGATCATGCCATGTAGGAAGAACCAAAAACTTAGACCCACAGAACTCCCTTAGTAAGCAACAGCATAAAAATCTGAAACCTGAGATACTAGCCACTTCATTCCAAGAACAGAACTCAATGTTAGCATTAAGACAAAAGAAACAGACTGAAAAAATGGGCAAAAACAACAACAACAAACCTGATCACAGAAAGTGAGTATAGTGACAAAGTACATCAAAACAGAAACTAGGAAGATGAAAGGAAAGTCAAACCAGCTACATGTGAAGCCTCAATGAATATATAAAGTGGTTTAATCACCACCCAAAAAAGAAGTTCTTAAAGATAAAGTCCAATATGAGAGGTAGAATGGGGGAAAGAAAAGAAAAAGAATGGAAAATTGTTCAAGAAAATCATGAAAAAGTCAACAACTTGGAAAAAAGAGGCACAGCTTCAGGTATGTATGTGTACATGTACACACACACTAAAGAAAATATAACACTTTAAAAAGCAGAATAGGCCACCAAAGAGTAAGAAAGGCACAAATATCTAATGAAGAGAACTGCTTCAATAACAGAATAAATAGATAATAGTATGGGCAAATGGGGAAAATATACAAATTTGCACAAGAAAAGCATTTAAAAAGTAAAATTGGTTAGATGGAAAAGGAGATGCAAAAGCTCACTGAAGAAAAAACTTTGTTGAAAATTATAATTAGGCAACTGGAACTTAAGTTACTTAATGAGACATAGAGAAATAATAAACAAAAATAAAAAAGAATGGGGGGAAGGGAATGAAATATTTTAGTGAAAAAACAACTGAATTAAAAAAAAAGTTCAAGGAAAGGTAATTAAAGAATGATTGGGATACCAGAAAGCTATGATTTTTTAAAAATCATCTTTCAAGAAATTGGCAAGGAAAACTGCCCTGATATCCTAGAATCAGAGAGTAAAATAGAAATGGAAAGAATTCACTTATCATTTCTTGAAATAGATATAAAACTTTATATTCCCAGTAATATTACAGCCAAATTCTAAAATTCCCAGGTCTAGTAGGAAATAGTACAAGCATCCATTAATAATTAAAATACCATATAGCCATAATCAGATTGACATAACATCTAGTAGCTTTTACATTAAAGAATTGGAGGGTTTGAGATATACTATGAAACTAATACAACCTTCCTTTTGAGCATTGCATCACGGTGGCTGATTGGGAATAAAAAGGGCAGGAAAAGACTAACAAGATGATGTTAACACAAAAGCTTTGGAACCACTTCATACCATTTCTTTTTCTCAATCTGTATATTATGACTTTTGTAAACAATGAACCACCAGGTCCACTGAGCAAATAGGAAACCAGATAAGATATATAGAAGTTAAGACAACTTTTGGTGCTGGGAACTAAAGTAATTAAAAAAAATTTTTTTTGGTTTATGTTCTAGAATATTTACTGCATTTATGACATTGATTTTTATTGCCCCACCACCAAGTTACTGTTTGAGGGCTCAAGTATCTAATAACCCAGGAATATTCTCAAATGCTATCTCAAGTGAAATATTAAACCTCACTCTACAACTTAGATCTAGAAAATCCAGGCAGAAGCAACTATGACATTGGGTGGGATCCAAGTCTACTAAAATCATTGTCTAACACACTGCATGCATTTTATTCTCCTATTAGATTATAAACTTTTTGAGGGCACGGACTACTTTGTCTCCACAGTGCTTAGCACAGTATCTGCCGTATAGTAGATATTTAGTAAATGTTTATTGATTGATCACAAGTACTGGTAGATCGAAAGCATTTTGGAGTTCCAATTTTTGGAGACTATATAACATAAGTATTAAAGTTGAAATTTCACCCTATTTATACAACTTCATTTTGGACTTTTCCATAATATTTCTCTTATTCTCCCTTGCGTTTATGAGCCCAACTGATATTTAGCTCCCAAGCAGACAGCAAAATACAGAGAGAGCCATATAAGTGAGAGAATCTTTCTAAGATCTCTCTTTGTAAGATAAAATAGCTTAGAATATTCTTTTACTGCTTTACCTCATACTGTTGGAACATTTTCCCTCAGAAGATCTTAGATGCCAGGTTAGTCACATAATCCAATTTCCTCAAGGAAATTGTCCAAATTCTCAGAGGGGCTAAATGTCAAGAGCTGGTATTCTATCCCAGCTTCTCTGACAACAAAGTCAATGCCTTAGTCCAAGACTCTTAAGATCTCAAGTGTAAATCCTCTGAGTATGTTTTTTAAGAGAGACACACAACATATCTCCTAGGAAAGAATCTTCATGAATTGTCCACGGATACAGAGAAACATTTGTCTGAAATGACAGAAAAGTAAAGTTTAGGAGTATAACCAAAGAGGGGGAAAAGATGGCAGAATGCAGTGATAAATCCCAAATGGAGATTCCTTGAGAAGCATTATTCTTTTAAAGTAATCTCTAGGAGCTCTTGGAGTTTCCTTTACAGAGTTGGAATGTTCTTAGAGCAACTGTTGATAATGTCTTGAACACGCTCCATGTACAATAATGCGCAAAAAAAAAAAAAAAGTCAACCTTGAACTTGATAATCCTCCCTCCCCAGTGACTTCCTTGAGCATTAATTAAAAAGCCATTTTTAGCGAAGGAAAACTTTTAACATCCAAAAAAAATTCAGCCAGAGAAATGTTAAAAAATGATTTGTGTTGGTTGTGAAGAGTGTGCTGGACGGATTATTTGAATTATTTATCTTTGACTCAAAGAGTCAATGGCAAAGAGATGGCTGTTTTAAGAGCTGCTAGTTCTTTGGTCAGTCTTCCTGCCCTAATCACCTAAGTAAGAGCTTCCTGATAAACAGAACTAACCAAGGGGTGGCTCTGTATAACAGAAAGGACTGTGTTTAAAAAGCAATAAAATTTAAATTAAAAAAGAAAGTAGCTGGGTCTCTTCCTTCTCTCATTCCAGAAACTAAGACACTCATAATAACTGAATGCTAGCTGTGGGAGGGAGCTTAGAATTCAACTCCCTAATTTTATAAATGTGAAGGTTAAAGGTCGAAGGGTGAAGTAATTGACTTAAGATAGTAAACTAATTAGGGTTATGGCTCCTGGGCCATATGCCTGCTTCCATTTCTTGTACAACTGGACAAATGGGGATAAGGTCAAAGATACTTTCTGATCTGAGTCTAAATGTTCACGCAGTGTTTTGCTGTCAAGAGTTTGGGGGGTGGGGGGCTCTTTAAAGATTTAGGAAATTGAGAGCTATAAGGAAATTGGAACATATTTGATCCTTATTTCCTTTAAAAATTCCAATCAAGTGCCATCTCCTACAGGATTTTTCTAGGAAGTACTTTTTTCCAAAAGCATTCTCTCTCTACCAATATAGAACATAAGTCCTTGAGCTCTCAGTTTTTACATTTGTTTATCCATTTCTAACATCTAACAGAGTGCTGGCGAGTAGGAAGAACTTAAGAAACTTACTTAATTGACCCGATTTCCCAAATGTCACAAAGCTAATAAACCACAGAATCTGGAATATAATTGAGATGTCCTGGTTCTTTCCACTATACTATACTGCCCCTCAACAACAATTCAGGGCCTGGTGGTGACTGTTGCTACCTTGCCTCCCAGGATTCCATGTCTATCAATCCCAATGGAGAAATGGCAGCCAGGAGCTGAGCAGTCGACATACAAGGCATTGTACTTGGATGTGCTCTGCTCATATAAATAATTATTTCTATGCTGGAGATTTATCTGCATACTATTGCTTTTACTGCTGCCTGAAGATTTTTTTATTACAGTAAGCAATGAGTTTAGGCTTGAGTTTTACCAGTTTTGTTCCAAGGATTTGATACATTAGAACCCAGGGGCCTGATATTGGAAAAACTCACTGGGGTTTATGAAAAGAAACTCAACTGCTCAGAAAAGCATGATTTACAACTACTGGCACTGTACATTATGGTTAAGAACATGGAAATTTTTGCTCTGAGGAATTCCAAGGATAATCTGAAGTCAAGAAAGAGATAAAAAAAAATGGAGGGCTTCCCAGGTTTACTTGGGTTTTTCTTCATGTCTGTTCATTCAAAAGGGAGTTTAAGTGCACAGCTTATGTACTAGGATGGTATTATTAGAGATGTTACCAAGTCAATAACATGAATGTTTTTTTGTTTTTTTTTTTTTTTGTAAATATAACAGATCTAAAAAGCAAAGGGAAGGGAGCTGATCAGCGATGATTTCAAAAAGAATAACCTCCACAAAATACCGGAGCAGGTCTTCCAGAGCTTGCTTGAAGACCTCCAATGGAGGTACAATCCTGGAGAGTGAGCCATTCTGCTCTTTGACAACTCTTCCATGAAGTGTTTCCTGCTACTTCTAGTTCTGCCGCCTGGGACATATCTAAACCCTTTTTCATGGAGACAGCACTTCAAATACTTAGATCTAGTTATCAAGGAGCTCTCTCCAACTCTTCTTCAAGTTCTCCCCCAATTCTTTCAACTGAGCCTCTGGGGGCCCAAGTTGAGACCTGCCACTCTCCTGTTTGTCTTCATCACCAGTTTGGGTGTCTCCTTGCTAAAATGTGGTGTTCTCAACTGGACAAGGAAACTCTTCTAGTAAGTAAGAATATACAAAAATATCTTGGTCACCTTGAGACTATGTAAACACAATACCTTTTTCTTGTTTGTATCTTTCTGATTCATTCACCCTTAATCAAAGAGGGGAAAGAACAGTCAAGAGAATAATAAACTCAAATGCAAATCAGTTTACTTTCTGATTTTCTCAGTTCCTTGATTTTGGGTCAGCCATACCACAGGCAAATAGATAAATGACTAATCAGGAGATCACTGAGGCAAGGCAGTGATTGGCCCTCATGTTCCCTAAGGCTAAATGAAGCTTGGAAGTAGCTTGTTGGATTTCCTCAAGCAGAAGCTGAATGACTACTCTGATGGATACCTTTCACATTTGGCTTGGACAGATGAAAACTGAGGATCCTTCCAACTCTCTGATGCTGTGAAGACCACTGAGCACATAGTAAGCTCTTAATAAATGCCTGTTGATTTGATTTCACTAGCTTTATGGATTACCTAGATATGTTATGTCAGATCTTTTTAGGTTTCAATGCTTGCACTTAAATAACCTGCCCTTTCCCCTCCTCCAAATCAAATGGGTTCCCTTAGGAACCTATTACCTAACACCCTATCTGTCTCTCAACTCTGGCTGATGACATCTATATAGCACAACTCTTCGGTTTAAATTGTGAGTATTTTAAAGACATGAAATGTGTTCTGATGGATGAAAGACATTTTCAAAACTGAAAAAAAAGAGCAACATAACAAGGTGATTTTCTTTTTCAGATTGACAGAATGATCTTTTGAATGAGTATTTTAGGGCTTGCAGATGCAGGATGTAGTAGCTGTTGAGTTTAGTGTATTTATCCCCTGACCTTTCTCTTTCTGCAGCTGGGATTCTCAATATTTAGCTCAGAAATGGTGTGATTAGTTCCAACTTCTTTCAGACCAGTTGATTGCCAGCTCCATCCCTCATGCTAAAGTCAGTCTGTGTTTAAAAGCATCCTGGTGGTGCAAGGGCTCAGAATGTTCTGCTGAGGTAAGCCATGAAGGGACCCAGATCAAATTTCAATGTGTATTCCAGATAATGAGTACAAGGTATCACCGCCGCCTTCATGGAAAAGCGTAAGCAGCATCTCACCAACCTGGCCCTCCAGGGGCCTGCACTTACAAAAAGGCAAAGACAAATGCACCAGTTAAATGTAGATAGCTCTTTACTAACATTTTCAATTCCTACCACCTGGCACTGCATGTATGTGAACTTGGGCAAATCAATTGGGTTTAAGTTTCCTACTCTATCTCCATTATCCATTGAGTAAGATAATACACATAATATCAGACCCATTTTATGGATGAGGAAACTGAAGTCAAATGGCATGCCCATGAGCATCCATGCTAGCAAATAAATGACCCTGTGCAAATCAACTGCTACCTGCCTCAGTATCCTCATCTATGCACTAATTTCCCAGGATTTTTGCAAGAATCACAAAATATTTGTACAAATTCTTAGCATAGGGTCTAAAATGCTTGTTCTCTCTCTTCCCCCTTCTACTTTATCAAACCAACAGGGAACCATTAGATAAATGAATTATTTATTCTTTTCAATAAAAAGAGAAATTAATGTATGGTGGTAAATGTTCATTCGCTTATGTTCATAAGTGGTTGAAGAATTTTTGGCTGGTGCCTTAAAATTATAATTTACTTTCATAGAATACACTAACATGTTATCCTTCAATAAAATTGTGAGGTTAGGTCTATTATTTACCCCATTTTACATGAAGATCATGTAAATTAAGTGACTTGCCTAGGTCAAAGAGTTCATGTGAGGTAGGATTTAAATGTTGGTATTCATGAATTCACAACCAGCATGGTAGTTAATAGGCGTGTGTGTGTGAGAGAGAGAGACAGAGACAAAAGTATGGCCTCTGTACTGACTGCTTTTTAAACATTCTGTAAATCCTTGATTCCAATTCATGAAGGAAATGGATCTTTGAGACCCAACTAAGTGATGTTAGCAAAGTCAAACATATGTATGAAAAGTTAAAAAAAAAAAAAAAATAATCCCCATATTGGAGGAAAGAGGATGGGTTAGTTCATTTGAGAGAAAGTGAGGGAATTAAGGAGGAATGAATAAAAAAAAAAAAAATAAGATGATAAGATTCCTAAGAAGAAATGACTTGGCTTAAAGTCTTCAGTTAGATATGTCAAAATGGTGGCAAGAAATGGTGTGACCATAATTAGCTAACAGCATCTTGCTGTTGTTTTGACTTTACTGTGTTATAAACAATTGAGGAAGACATTTCACTTGAAGACATAAAAAATATTGCAATGAAATGAAATATTACATGAATGGATTACAAGTGGCAATATACCTTTGAGAGGAATTCCCTATCTTGACAACAACTGGTGGAAATCTGTTTTACAGAGTTAGCCTGATATCTTTTACCATACAATAAACTCAAAATGATGACATCACCTGATTATTCAAGTTTATACCAGAGAATAAAAGAATAGAATACCTTTCACAATTTTGAAAGGGGAAAATTATTAACTAATAAAAGGAGATTGCAGAAGATGAAAACAATTTCAACATGAAAGTGAAAAACTGCATAAACAAAATTCATGCAGTTAACATAAGGGAAGCTGGAAATGGGAGGAAAAGCTTTGTATCATATATTTCCGCTAAGAGTCTGATATGCAAGATATACAAGGAATTAGTACAAATATATAAGAGCAAGAGACATCTGCCAATGATCATAGTAATTAAAAAGTTTATGAGCATTTTTAAAACAATTGTGAACTATTAATGAAATATTGTCCCAAATCCTTAATATGAAGAAAAAGATAAAAAATCTTCACTGCCTTGTTAGTTAAATAGCATTGGGATTAGTGACCATGACACGGTCCCAACTAGCTCAAAATCTGTGAATGGATAGGTGAAACAGTAGATAGTATTGGCCATGGAACCACAAAGACTCATCTTCTGCCTGACATGAACTGTGTGTCCCTGGATAAAAATCACTTAACCCTGTTAACCCATAGGTCCTCATCTATAAAATGAGCTAGAGAAGGAAATGGCAAGTCACTCTTGTGTCTTTGCCAAGAAAATCCCAAATAGGGTCATGAAGAACTGGACACGAAACAGCTGAATAACAATAAGAATCACTCTCATTTTATACCAAAGAGTATAGTACATATAACAAAAGACAGCAGTGGTCTAAAAAGACTAAGGGAAAGAAGGTACAATATGGTAAGAGGCTGGTAGAATTCTGTTTTCACAAAGAGTCATAATCTGGAACAATTATTTGTATGCTCATGTGTGTGTGTGTCTGTATATATTCACACACATATACAGACACTATGAATAAAAAACAGAATTGGAGAGAAATGAAAATATCCAAAGTGAAGGCTGTGTACATTAGCACTAGAGAAGGTTGCAGACCTTCTCAGGAGTGCTTAGTATGGAAGAGAGGAGAATTCTTAACCAAAGAAGTGTTAGACTTGGGCGTTTCAGCAATATTCTTTTCCCTCCTTCACTCCCATCCCCCTGCTATTGTTATAAGGGATATCTTATTGAAAAGTCACAGATCTGAGGACTTAAGCTAAGTAAACATAAAAGGCTTCAAAAACTATTTGAAATCAAAGCCAAAGAAGATAAACAAATAAAAATATACATACTCTTCCTTGTCCACCTTTTCTCGGAGCTTCTTTAGCAGTTTATTTTGGCCAAAGACCAGGTTTTTCAGGATATTCTCAAAATATTCATTCTCTTTGAAATTCAACTAAATAAATTACAGAAAAAAATTGGCTTTTGGTTAGAAAGACAACAGCAGCACCTTGGTTTTAAATTACCATGAGATACCATCAAGTCATACATAAATGTCGTCTATGAAAGGCTGAATTCCCAATAAATTTATAAAATTCCCATAGAAGATGGTGAAAGTACGACTTGGTCTTGACCAAGTCAAACAGAGGCCACACATACTTTATATTTGAATGAATGATAGAAAAAGAAAAGAAACATTTATTCAGCTCTTATTATATGCCAGACACTGCCCGAAATATTGTGGATACACATATAATCAAGCAGGATCTTGAAGATCCTATCTTCTCAGAATTTATGTTCTAATAAGGAAGACAATTCATCTTGGGGGAAAGTAGTGACAAGGGAAGCAAATTTCCTAAAGAGAAGGCAGAAAAAAAGATTGCTGAGAATAATGGGCAATTAGTTGAGATTCATTAATTATAGCATTACACAATTAGTTAATTGTACACAAATATCAGAGATGATACTATGCCATGGTTTTTCTTTCCATTTTTGAATGGTGTTTGTATAGTTCATAGATTGTGGCTTATGTCTTGCATTTTGAATTTGAATTTTGAAGGTATACTAGTTTGTTTCCAAACTCATTCATTCTGCTAACAGTTGAAGTATGATTCAACTCAGCTGAAATATTGTTTTGGGAAAAAACTCTCGACTATGCTGACACAGACATCTTTAAACCACTGAGGACCAAACAATGACCCCTGTGAGGAGATATCTATTTGTGAGATGTTCAAGATGGTGAATGTGGCCTTGAAAATTTCTCAGAAGTAGAGATTCACAGACCTGGCACTGGGAAAGACCTCAGAAATCATCAAACCCAATGCTCATTCATCCAATGAAAACACAAAGACACAATACCACCTAAGTAGGACATAGTTCATCTTCCCTGCAAATCCTAACTATGAATGTATTTATTTTTGCATTTATGTAAATTATTTCTATCCAGTGTAAAAAAAAAAAAAATCAATCTTGAATGTGGCTCTTATCAATAATGAGGTGTTTCAGGGCAATTTCAATAGATTTGGGTTGGAGAGAACCATTTGCATCCAGAGAGAGTTCTAAAGAGACAGAATGTAGATCACAACAAAGCATTTATACTTTTTTTGCTGTTGTTTGGTTGCTTTTTTTTTTTTTTAATCATTTCCACCCCCCCTTTTTTTGATCTGATTTTTCTTCTGCAGCATGATAAATGTAGAAATATGTAAAGAAGAGTTCCATATGTTTAACCTAAATTGAATTTCTTGTTCTCTAGGGGAGGAGGTGAAAAGGAAGGAGAAAAATTTGGAACACAAGCTTTTGTAAAGGTAAATGTTGAAGACTACCTTTGCATGTATTTTGAAAATAAAAAGCTATTATTTTTAAAAAGCATATTTGACTGAAGAAAACAATGACTCACTCTCTCTGGTTCCCTGGTACATAGAAAATGTACTTCTTTGTGTCATTTAGCTAATGAAATTATGGATTACACTGTTCAATTTAGTGCCTTAGTGGTAGATATTTAATAAACTGGACAACTTACCAAAATAAATTTTAAATAAATCAAAACAAACACAAAACACCATCTCCAACTCATGCTTTAAAAATGTATTATCATCATTGATGATTCAAATTAATTTCCATATACCAAGTTTCAGTGTGTTATATAGGGTATGCAAAGATGGCTTAAAAGGCTAAGTTTTGCTGTGTGCAATTCATTCATTTTCAAAATAATGAGACTGTCCTTGGTATGTGATGTCAAAGTGTGCTTTGGATTCTTTTAATGCTTTGAAGTTCTCTCCAGTGTTTGGATTTTGGCTCAAACAAATGGTTCTAGAATTTTCTTCATTCTGTTCTCCCCCATCCCAATTTGAAAACTACCATGACTCTACAACCCCCACCTCCCATACCATCTGTCCACCAAGAAACAAGCCAGAACCAACACATTTACAAGGAAATATCTGTCTTTCATGGTGGGCAAATGGTTTTTCTGCTGTGCCCAATTTAAAAGCTATAAATCCAGTGTCTAATTATATTTGAGAGACTTGGAGATTTGCCTTTGTTTATCAGCAATGATACTTAGCAATAATAACCTTTAATTGTTTCTAAAAGACTACATGAAAGTCTAAGCAGAAATAGATGAAGGAACTAATACACTCATTTACATGGACAGATCAATTTCAATATACCCAATTAAGCAACTTCCTTTCTGTAAAATATATATTTTCTTGTTGTTCAGTCATATCTGATTCTTCATGATCCCATTTAAATTTTCTTGGCAAGGATACAAAAGTAGTTTGACATTTTCTTTCTCATCTTTCCAGATGAGGAAATTGAGGCAAATAGTATGAAATGATTTGCCCAAGCTCACACAATAAGCCATCTTAAAATTGGATTTTAATTCAGTTCTTCCTGGCTATTGTAACACCATTTTGGACAAAGAGGTCTGATCTTTGTCTTTCCTCCCTTCTCTCTTATCAAATTAACCATCAAACATGGAAATGAGAGAGGAGAAGAAATAAGAGGAGAGGAGAAAGAGGAAAGAGATAAGGATAGAAGGAGGAAAACAGAGGAAAACTTTCCTAGTTTATAAGATCATAAGTTTCTTGTGGGCAAGAAAATTTTCATTCTTTCTCTATGTAACCTCCAATTCTTAGCATAGTTCCAATTTTGTACTTATTTTTAAATTTTTAAATTGCATTAATGTGTTTTTTAATTAACAAACATTGATTGATATTTTTTCACTCCCTTCCAAAAAAAATCACTGACTAGGTACATATTTTAGCTAATTAAGTGTGAACTTTCAGATCAGCTCAATTTCACATTTTAATGTTTTCCCCCTAGGCTTTGGCATTCTATTCACAATTGAACAAAACCCCATTCTGGACTGTCTGCTCCCTCTTTTTGAGATTTAGTGTTGTGGAAGAATGGAAGTAGTTCATATATCTGTCCACATCCCTGTGAGACTTGGTAAATTTCTTGGGGGAAATTTCAGTAGGTGGGTGTGGGTGTGGGAGAAAGAGACAGAGATACAGAGCAATGAGGTGTTTATTGAACAGTAAATGTGGTATCTGTAATGGGTAAGTTTATATCCTGACATTAGAAATCTGGAAGAAAAGATGTGGAAGGAAGGGATCTTGGAGAACTTAGGCATCGAGAGCCATACACAGTGCAAAAATCCTTGTTCCTGATCTGGAACTTCTCAACTCTTTTCAAATCCTCTTCTCTTTCTTTGACTAAACTTTAGTTACTGATCTGCTTAGACACTAAAATCATTTTAGACACAACTGGGGCTAGAACCTATACCTGATGGATTCCAGCCTAAGGCAAAGATGAAGAATCTCATGGACAGTTTTCAAGTTGGTATCATAACTTTCAAAAATGAGTTCTGGTGGTTGTGGATTCATTCTCTCTCCATGTTGCACTCAGCCTTATTTGAGCTCTTCATCCCTCTCTGCCTTCCCTCTATCCCTTGCTGTCTATATAATCTATGACAATATGATGTTGTTATTCCATTCATGTCCCTTTAGGGTTTTGTTAGCAAAGATAGCTAAGATGCTTGCTTCTTTCTTCATAGCAGTTGCTTACTAAATGTTTCTTGACTTGAATTATTTTTTGTAAAACTTATAATATAGACCTATAATTTCTTTGACCTATGGAGAGCCAGTGAGGAAACTTCTTTGAATAATGCAGATTGTTACACTGTCTGTCACCTACCATCTGCCTGGTATACTGAGAAATTAGAGAACCAAAGGGACAAAGTCAATTCATTGAGGGCAGGAAGAAGAATAATATATAACAACATAGCATAATTCATATGATGCCATTATTCATCACAATCCTGCCATAAATGCTGCTCAACCAGCCCTGAGAATTGTTTGCGCCCCATTTCCTTACAGACTTACCTCACTGTATTCTTTATTCAATTTTTCATCATTATTCATAATTTCATCAGGATAGCCGATCCTTTCTTTAATTGCCAGGGCCTATAAAAATCAGAAGATTGAATTTGAAAATTGAAAAGTCTGAAATAAAAATCATAAAGACTCAGAAATTTCATTTGTCAAAAACCCCTAAATAATGAAAACCAAACACTAAAAACAAAAATAAAAACACCTCTTGAGTGCCTATGTGCTCGAGGAAGACGTTGTCTTTTCAACAGTGTACTGAAAAAATCCCATTTTCAAAAAAATCCAAAAGGTGGGAACGAAAACCAAGGCTGGTTACAAGATCTTTTCTCGTTTAGTACAGCTTTCCCAAAATGAAAATTGACAAGGCACCAGTGCCTATGCATCTGAATTTTATGAAATTGCTTTTCTAAAGAAAGGTTCTTGCTTACATGTTATGTGAGGGCTGAGAGCGTGGGCTGCCACTCTAGCTGCCTGTAATCATCTTTCCACTACATTAATCTGGTTGAGAAAACAAAGTGTTTGCAAGCTTAGGGCAGATGTTCTCGGTGCAATGTTAGGGCTCCATATCAACTTTGCAGTTTTGCATAATCAATCCAGTTATTTTTCAAGATAACAATTGTAGATTATGGGGCCCTTCAGTCAAGAGAATAACTTTTTTTTAATGGAATATAAGATGAATGTATGTTTGCTGGGTCACCTTGCCTATTTATTAAATAGATGCTATTCCTATGCTCCCTTTCAGTGACAGGTTATTGCTACCCTAACCAGAAAACATCAAAGAGCATTTATCTACAAGAGGAATTAATTCTGCAAAGAAGTTCTTGGATGTAAATAGGGCTATTCATTTGCACTTTGCAACTGTGTAATTAATTATCTTTTTTTAAAATTTGATTCTAAATAAATATGGCTACACAACAATTATGGAAGCTTCAACCTTAAAAGTCAACAAAGAGCATCATAGTAATGTTGCAGGAAAGTGGTACAAAATGACAAGCATGTTTTTCTTTTCTATGAATGGCAGAGTGTGAATTGATAGAAGGTTTGGAGGATAGAATGTTACTCTTCACTCAGCAGATTTGCTCCTAGATCAAAAAATTGTGGGCAGCATATAGACTTTATATAGAGAAGTGAATGCAATGGCTGGTGGGACTTGAACATATTCTAGGAAACTGAGCAGCTCCAAGTGGTAGAATGAGGAAGGTCATTTTAAGTATGTCTTTCTAGATCAGATAGCAAAGAAACTGGACAAAATGATGACAAGCATTGCCGTTGCCTGGCTTATGAGAATGACAGGGAACTCTTTTTCATACAGTCATGGGCTCACCTTCAATTAAAACCCTTCTAAAGATCTCAATTCTTGATCATCTGTCTCCAGGACAACTATTATTAATGATTACTTGTGATTATCCAAAGTACAGTAAACCATTATCAAATCAAGAGTTGGATGCGATTGAAAAGTGATTGAACAACCAAATGAAGTAGGTACTGTGCTAAGCACTGATGATAAAAAGAAGGGCAAAAGGAGTACATGTTTTGAGGGAGTTTGTATTCTATTGGGACAGGTAACTAGAAAATAAATAAGAACATTTAAGCTCCAAAGTAGATTGAAGGTAACCTATGTGATCTCATCACTTAAAGGTAGACCACGTAAATTCCCTAGGCCTGTTTACTTATCTGTGGAATAACTAAGCTTTTTATAGCAATGATTTTTATACCTGTGATCCCTTGAGGGATTAGTCCTCCATACACTATACCAGCTTGTTTCTATAAGCAGTATGTACAAGATAATAGCAATAGTTATAATAATGCCAGAAAGAGCTGATGGGTGGCCATATTTTAAAATTTGAGGAGCAATTTGTTCACAATTCTTTAGGTAGATGATGACAAACCCATTTTACAGGTGAAGAAACTAAGGGTCAGATTTGGTTCTTCTCAGTGGTTCAGTGATCCAAGACAATCCCAGTGATCTTTGGATAGAAAACAGCATCCACCACCAGAGACAACTATGGAGACTGAATTAACACACATGCTATATTGTTTTTCCCCTCTTGCAGTTTTTCCTTTTTGTTCTGATTTTTCTTTTCTAACATGATTCATAAGGAAATGTTGACAAAACAAATATGAATATACATGTATAACCAAAAATATTTGTTTTATATATAACTAGGGAAAATAAATAAAAAAAAAATAACTGCAGACAATTAAAAAGAAGCACTTCCCAGAGTCAGTCAATGAAGTGATTTATGACCGTGCATGCATTTCATTTTTTTTTTTTTAAACTAGAAAGTAACATTCCTTTGCTAAGATATAAAACAAGGGTTATCTACACATGGCTCTGCCCTCTTCTCCCTTGGAGTTTTATGCTCCATTTGGGGATCCACATAAAATATTGAAGCTGTGGGCCTGGGTCGAAATTATTAGAGTGGTCACAAGAAATCCTTTCCTATCTCTTCCTTACACCACATAGAAACAATCACATGAGAAGCTGATACATGAACCCTTGGAGTGGGTTATGATTGCAAAATGGTTTCGTGACAAAAAGCACCAAATCTATGAGGCCCATAGGGAAATCACTATCAAGAATCATGTATCCACAGGCTACCATTTGCAGGATTTGCTGATTTTTTATGCTCTGATGCTTGATTGTAATGCTTTTCTTGCTTTATACCCCTGCCCCTTTGCCTCATGAAAGCACTGCCTCCTTTGGTGTATTTACCTTATCTTCTGCTTTCTTCTTAGTCTCAGCATCCATCCAGGTGAGGTCATCTAAAGTCTTAATGAAAACTTCTCGAATCTGTGAGATGAGATTTTCCACCTATAACAAACCAAAGACAAGACAACAAAAAGAGGGTCAGTTCATTCGTTAAAAAGCTTCTCAGCAATAATGCATTGTTGGTGAAGTTGTAAAATGATCCAACTATTCTGGAGATTTTAAACTGTGCCCAAAGGGCTATTAAACTGTGCATACCCTTTGATCCATCAGTGTCTCTATTGCATCTATATCCCAAAGAGGTCATAAAAAAGAGAAAAGTACACAAGCACATGTACAAAAATGGTGATGGCAAAGAATTGGAAAATGAGTAGATGCCCATCAATTGGGGAATGGCTCAATAACTTATAGTCTATCAAAGTTATGGAATACTAAGGTTCTTTAAGAAATAAGAAGCAGGCTAATTTTAGAACGGCCCTGGAAATATTTACATGAACTGATTCTGAATGAAACAAGCATAACCAAGAAGAAAACATTGTACAAAGCAATACCAAGATTGTGCAAGGATCAAAAATGATAGATTTGGTTCAGTGATCCAAGGCAATCTCAATAATCCTTAGAAAACATCCATCTCCAGAGAGCACTATGAAGCCTGAATCAATACATGCTATATTCACTTTTTCCCCCGTTTTCTTTTTCAACTTCTCCCCTTTGTTTTGATTTTTCTCCCCCAACATAAGGAAATATTAAAACAAATATGAATATACATGTATAACTTTAAAAAAAATACATATAACTAGGGAAAAAAATAACTGGAGACAATTTTAAAAAGAGCTTCCCAGAAGCTCAGTGGGATATAAAGTAATTGAGTACAGCAGAATTATTCCATCTAAAGAAAAAGTGAAAATGAAAATCTGCATTGTTGAGGGAATTTAATACAGTTGCTACTAGCAGCATGGCAGGTGCCTTTTCAGTTCTGTGAATGATACTATGATTCAAACTTTATAGGTTTGTCTCTTTTTTGCTGAGGTGGGGGGCACAGCTCTGGGATTTCATTAGCATTAATGGAGGGAATACCATAAACACTTATGATTGCCACAGAAAATGCCTGAAAACAAACCAGAATACTTGCTCAGAATAATTACTCAATGTGGGCAAGTAATTGAATCTCCCGATACCTCATAAGTGGACAAAATGAAGTCTCAGGTCACTTCTAGCCCCAAATCTATTATTCTGTGAGTTAAAGTCTAAATAAATGTGTTGCAAAAAATGGCCAAGATTTTTGTGGCAGCAAGAAAAGTTGTTAAAATTGGAAGAAAAAAGGAAAAATCCGTTTTACAAAATGAACCAGTTGTGAGCCATTTTTATTCAGTATTTTCAGGAGTGGCAGATTCTTTGTGACCCTATTTGGGTTTTGCTATTCCTTCTCCTCCAGCTTATTTTATAGATCAGAAAATTGAGACAAACAGGCTTACGAGCCTCGCCCGTGATCACAGAGCTAGTAATTGTTTGAAGCCACAATTGAACTCAAGTCTTCATTGCCTAGCACTCTATCCTCCCTGCTACTTAGTTGTACAAAATAAAAGTACACCAATTTGGAATATAAAGTACAGATAAATTTGTTAGATATATTCATCACACTTTAAATATCCACTCCTTCCCTTTTTTATCTTGCAATTAGTCTAGAAGACTTTTCTGCCTAGAGGGAATGAAAGCCTCTGACGAACATGTTAACACATTGCAGAAAATGCAAAAACTCTGCAATACAACCTCGTACCATATCTTACATCACAAAAACTTTAAAGAGTTAAAATGATGATCTATTTTAATTTAAACCCAATAAAAATCTATAGGCTAGATAAGACACTGTACATTCAAAATGTTTTGGGAAGACATAATAACTTTAAGGTTTATTCTAATACATTGATAAATTCAACTCATATGCTTACATTATTTAAAAATAAATATATTTATTTTTGCTTTTAAAAAAATCTGTCCCAAGTAATTCACATAGTTCTTTATGCAGAAAAAAATTTGGAATAATTGAGTTTACTTTGAGTAAGTCTGAAAGATACTTTGAGACATGTTGATAGACTTTAAGAGGCTGCCATATTCCTGAAAAACCCAAGCATTTGCAATGGCTATTGCAATGGCTACTTTTGGTCATGTATTTCGTCAAACACTGTCAATCCTAAAAGTTATAAAGATGTGATCACGCAAGGCTGAAATGCTTCCAGAAGTATTATCATTTTTTCTTTATTAGTCATCTAATTAATGACTAATAATAATATAATAATAAATACTGTTTTTCATTTTTTTAAATGCTTTGGGAAAGCATTAGGAATTGAAGTTACTTGGAAGTTTTGTTGATTTGGGTGGGGGGGGAGGATAGTAATGATAGATTTATAGAGAGAACAAAGCAAAAAAGTATAGACTTTATGTTCTATAAATTAGGTGTTTAACTACATTTCTGAATACTGCCTAAGTGCAAATAAATAACAGTTAATTGTGCCAAAAACGTTACCTTGTGTTTGCTGTCGCCAGCAAATGCTTCTCCTACATAAAGTCGTCCAACAGCATTATCCATGATTCCATTGACATAATTAACACAACGTCGCCAAGGGGCTGTTTCAGATGTTGTGCCATAAAGAGCCTATTGAGGGGAAATATAAAATGGAATATGTGATGGTTTCAACTTAAAGTGTCATGGAATTCTAGGCTATCAAAAATCACTAATCTGCAGTAAAAAGACTCAAAAAAAGTCTTATTTAAAGACTTCACTCATCACATATATGTTCCTAATACAGAGGAAAATACCATTCAGTTAAATTATTTGTCTATAGGATTCTTTAAGTAATCTAGACCATTGTTAAAATGCCTCTTTACAACATTATGCTTTGGATACATGTTAACATTTGTTTCAGGACTGATGTGGAAAAAAATTGTGTCATCATCTGTGTTGTCAATATAAATGAGAATGGATGTCCAACAGATGTACGTACATTACTCCATCTGTGAGAAGGGTAGAATTCAAATAAATCTCCCATAAACAGAAAATAATTCTTGCCTTTAAATATTTCAATCTAACTTTTCATAGTTAGAAGCATTATATAGGTGTCTATTCAAATACCAACAGAGCGATTTCATTAAATACAACAAACGAGAAGTTCCATGATATTTAGCAAATAGCTGAAAGCTAAACAATTTAGTGACAGAACATCATTTTCCCTATGGCATGCTCTGAATGACTATTGTTTTAAATATGATTCAAGATACACCTTTTAGGTTTTTTTCAGGCATAAGTGACTGTGATAGGTTTTCCAGCATGAGATAGTTGAATTTCTAGACTAGAATCCATGTGTGGATTAAAATCTTGCCTCAGACACTAACTGTGTAACTGGGGCAATCCCCAAGTTTCCTCATTGCTGATAACAATATCAACTCACAGGATTATTATCTTGATCAAATTAGAGAATACTGATAAAGCACTTTGGAACTTTGAAGCACTATATGGATGGTACTGTTATTATTGCATAGATACCTAACAAAGAGCTTTTTATTAGAAAGCATGTAGCTCACATTCACCATCAATTCAAAAGCTCTAGCCCTGACATTTTGGTACTCTATGGTAAGAGCACTGAATTTAGAGTTAGAAAATCTGTGTTTCAATGCCATCTTGTTACCTAACACCCCTATGACTTTGGCTAATCATTTCAGAGAAGCAGCATGATATAATCGATTGACCATCTGCTTTGAAGACAGGAAACCTTGGTTAGTTGCATCATCCTCAGTGAATTATTCAAACTATCTGGCCCTTCTTATTCTCATTTAGAAACTAAAGATGTTGGTTTATCTCTAGACCTGGGACCCTATGAATTTACAGACCCCATGTGTAAAAGCAGAGGATTGGTCTAGAATCAGGATTCTGAACATTTGTCATATAACCCCTTTGACCTTCTAGAAAATCCTGGACCCCTTATTAGGATAATTATTTAAATGCATGTAAAGTAAAATATAAGATTATAAAGGAAACTTTTTTTTAAAAGTTCAGGGATCCCAGATTAAGAATCTTGGCTATAGAAGATGACTAAGGTTGTCTAACTCTGCATCTGATGAGGTTATAATACTACGACCAAATGTCTCTGCATTATTTTTACATTATATACTCTTGACATGCAAGTCAATTATGTTGTTGATTACAATTTTAGCAGTGAGGTCAATAGGGTTTTCTTATAAAGAAACTTCCTACATTTGATTGAATATCGACAGAAAGTTCTAGCCAGCACCTCGGACAGCACCTGACACAGAACAGGCACTTCTAAAACTGCTTTGCATTCAGTGCCTTCCCCACACTTCAGGTCATGTAGGATGACTACTCTCAGAGCAGCAGGATTATTTTGGTTCTAGACTAGATACCTAACACTTGGCATTTTCCCCCTTGCCAAGTTCACCACATTCACATGGCAGACACCGCAAGGTCCCCAACTTTGGATCTCTTTAAGCTTAAGTCTTAAGAAGAGAGAGATTTTTCTTCACCTTCCGGAAAGCATTTCTTGACTCCTTGTAGGTTCGGCTGACGCTGCTTACGAGATCCATAATGAGTCGCCAGGACATAAAATTTTGAAGATCTCTGTATAAAAAAACACCACCACCCAGCAACAAGAAAGATGAGGCTGCAAGGCTTCTAGAAAGCATAGTGACATTAAAGTGTGAGTCATGAAAAGACAGGAGGGCACCTACCTGGGAGAATATTTGGTAAGAATCAACTTAAGTTTGGTTAAATATTCGGGAGCATACACAATCACAGCTTCCTCATTTGCAACAGTAATGTTCACAGTTGACATGATTTCATTTGTGTAATTTGCCCAGTTGAATAGCTAGAAAAAAACAGGTGTCACGTGTTTAATAGTCTGTCAATTTCACAACGTGGTCCCAAGACTCTAGTATGAAACAGTAGGGTGAAATATAGAGGCTAGTTTTGTTATTAGTGGACTAAACCCAAACTATTGTGATTCTTAGAACTTTTTTGTCCTTATTCACTCAATCATCATCATTTCTTAGATATCTACTGGGCACGAAGCATTATGCTAGGCACTGAATTAAAAATTAAATATTTATGTACACATATATATGTATATATGTATATGCAAAGCAGATATAAGACAATTTAGGGATTATGCACAATTGCCTATAGCTGAGATTCCTGAATGGTGTACATAGAAGGGGAAGGAAGAAATGCGGCTTGAAAGAAACTAGGGGCTCTGGAAAGCAGAGGTGAGAAGGCAAAATATTTCAGGCATGGTGGTATTCCCATGTTTGCCAGTGCAAAGGTACACAGATAGGAGATAGAAAAGCATGTAGGAAAGATAATTTGGATGAATTATTATATTGTATTATAATATTATAATATATTATACCAGGTTGACCAGGTAGGTAGGGGCCAGATTGTGAAAGACTTCAAATACAAAACAAAATGCTTCTATTTGACACTAGTGATAATGGGGAACCATTTGGGTTTATTGAGAAGGTCATAAACAATGATGAGAGATGAACAAAACTCACTTTGGCAGGTAGTTGGAAGATAGATTTTGGAGTGGGGAAGAGATTTGAGGCAGTATGACTAACTGAGGGGCAAGTGCAATGATGTAAGGAGGAGATGATGAGGACGTGATAGCTATGTCAGTATAAAGGAGAAGAGATGTGGAAGAGGTTTTCTGAAAAAACAGAAAAGAATTAGCAGTGGATAATGGAATGAGAAGAATAAGGAGAAGATGACATTTAGGATACAAAGCCAAGTGATTAGAAAGAAATGGTGTCTCTAACAGAAATAAGATTCTAAAGAAGGAAAAGTTTTTTAATTATAGACCTTAATTATAACCCTAACTTTTCTTTTGGACATGTTGCATGAGATCCTCACTGGATACAGCCTGAAATGTCTAGTTAGTAGTTGGTTATACAGAACTAGAAATCATGAGAGAGTCTAGAACTGGATATATCTAGCATTAAAAGACAAAGAATTTGTGGGTTAGAACTGATTCCTGTCATTGTATTCAAATATTCTGGATACATTTTCCTTGAAGAAGAGCTAAGTTCCACAAGGACAAGGACCTAAACGTTTTTTGTCTTTGGGTCTTCAGAGCCTGGGACAATACTAGGTACACAGTAGGCATTTAACAAATATCTTGGTGATTGGATGAGGGTTTGTATGATTGGATAGGATTTCAGTGGCCAACTAGTCCAATTCACAAATGAAAAAATATCACCTCTACAACATATGAAACAAGAGGCCATTCAACCTTTATTCACTACTTCCCAAGATATCCCCTAAAACATTAGAATGCTTATAATCAATAAATTTTTTTTTCAGTATCTTTTTCCCCCTGTATATCATCTGTATATCATGCATCTTTTTTCTGTGTCATTCATCTTTTTTTGTTATGACTTTTCCTATATCTTTTCTGTAGAACCAATTGCAATAAAATCAATGGATATTTCAAATCACAGCTCTTAAATTTGTCAAAAATTGTCAAGCTTCCTTCAAACCCTAAGCTCCCTCCATTTTCCCCCAAGATACATATTCCATGTTGTATTAGCCCATGCTTATATGGCACAGACGTGAAGCCCTTTATTATTCTGGATCCTCTCCTGATTATCAATATCCTTCTAAAATTTAGATCTCAGAACTAATAGGTTTTTTTAAAATCATATTTTCTGAGATTGAAAATGAGGCTTGTGAACTCAAATTTTGACAATTAAAACAAAGAGACTATTTTGTAAACTCGTGGTTGCCATTTTCTACCAAAACCAGAACCCCTCTTGAAACAAACCAAAGCAAAAAAGAAAATGTATGGTTTAATAGTTGAAGTTAAAAATGTATTTTTAGGGATAATTTGCTTCAAAACCAAAAGGAAATGAGATCTTAGTTTTATAAGCGAAAAACCAACCATTTCATGAATATAATTACACACAAAAGCAGTTCAAAGACAGTGAATATGAAAAATATACACACACATTTGTAGCGCACATACACATGCATATATACACATATATTACACATGGATTTATCCCAATGTTATGCCTGTTGTGATTCTTCCTGGCCATTTCTAATCTAAGAATCTAAAGTCAGTGCTATACTTGTCAATCGTCTTCCCAATCATCTTGGGAGTTGAAAAAGGACACTGGTTACTCATTCATGAGAGGAAGTGGTGAAGTTGGCCAACAGCCTATGTGTGAAAGGCTTGGTTAAGCTTCAGGATTAAAGTTCACTTAAGAACATGGTAAAAGTTTGAAAGTGAGGCTTACTTTTGCTAAGGTTCAGATCTTCTAATCACTTGAGATTTAGTATTCAACCCAAAAGCCTACTGATAAAAATCTAGAATTGTGTCTACCTCCAGTCCCAGCTATGAGGTAAATGAGACAAGACATAAAAAGTTCCTGCCAAATATTAACACATGAGCTATTATTATTCCTCTGATCATGTCACTTAACTTCTTTTGGACCTCAGTTTCCTCATTTGTAAAATGGGAATAATAACACGGATGATTCTTGTGAATATCAAAGGAGAAAGAAAATCTATGACAAGTGCTTTTGAGCTGGTATAGAAACTAGTAGCTGGTAGACGAAACTAAAGCAAGCATCCATACTTGGATCACTTCTTAGCTAGCAGATGAAAACAGCTATGAAAAGCTGAGGCTTTTTTGTGGGTTTTTGTAGTGGCTGCCTCATTTCCTGCTGCAGAGGAATCACTGCCATTTTTTTTTTTAAAAAGAAGTAATTAGAGTAAATGTCTATTCTTCAGAAAAGGAGATAGCTGTGGAGATAGACTTCCAATTAAGTGATTAATGTCTGTGGATTTCTAAGCAGTGGAATCAGAGATGCTGACTGGCTAACTCCTACCTGCTGGACACTTTTTCTATTCCTTCACCCTTTCTTCTAAGAGATAAGGACTAGACTGTTAAAGGGAGACTTTAATGCTATTAAGATACCTGAGTATTCTATGCATCCATACTATTTATAAGTCCTAATGATCTAATTTTATAAATGCATTTTGGAATCGATAAAAGAGTACATACAACTGTGCATTCAAGATTTAAATTTGCAAACACTGTGATATATTAAGCCATTATGTCAAACTCTATAACTATGCCACTTAAAAAACAATAAAACATTTTTTGAAAAGAAGTAATACTCACCTTTCCATTGATCATTAATGTAAAGTTGTTTTGCACCTGGCCTAGGGTCATTTTATTATAGAGGAGGATTGGGTCATTCCGGTCTTCAGGTTTAGCTGTAGCCTATAGAAGTAATTGTAAAGAGTCATTTATCACTAAACAAGAAGAGATCCTTTAGCACAGTGGCCCCTGTTTAACCTTGTTGTGTCTTGTCAGTCAAATGAAGTCTATAATCTCCCTCTTGCATCATGATTTTATTAAATAACTATACTTCAGCCTAAGAACTCTCGGTTTAGCAGAATAGTTGACAATGATAAATAGGAAAAAGAAAAAAATGAAATAAATGTTGGCAGAGATGAAATTTTGACTGATGATATCATCAGTAACAAATTCATAATTTACTTTTGGCTTAATGATTAAAACTTAAGTGCTCCATTGGATAAGAATGCTCAAGATTGGCTTTGGTGTCTATTTGTCTTAACAGGGTTCTTTGCTACGTAGCCTTGTCTGCCAGACCTTGAGCACATTGCTAACTCTCTCTCCCTCGATCATAAATTGGGATCTCAGTGATTCCTCCAACTGCCTTCTTGGAAGCTCATGGATTTCTATATATCTATATCTATCTATCTGCCATTACTACCTCAAGTACATTCTTGTTTTTTCCTTGAGGGCATCATGTCCCTATTAAAACATAGTAATAAAAAGTATTAACTATCAATAAAAATGTGTGATTTGCTATAAGCAAGAGAGGAAGAGGCACAAGTCAACAGACATGTCACAAAATGAAAAACCCTTGAGGGCAATGACGGATTTCCTCCTTTAGTAACTCCCCCTTATTATACCTAGTTTTATTGTTTCATTTCTTCTCCCTCACCCAATTCATTCTATAATCTATCCATCCTGGCTATCCATAGCGACTTTGAGACTTTGATAGGTTGATCCTCTGTCAGATAAAGAGGAGTTAGAATTCATGTTTTTTTTTTATTTTTCTCTGCCATAAAGTCTGATGTGTTAAGTACAAAATCACTATTAGGATTGATCTTTGCTGTGATAATGAAATTCAACATTCAAGAAGTACCTTTAATATGTAAACCTTCAGAGGTAGGTTCCTTCTAGCTCCAAAGCCATAGTATTTTGCCTCTAAAGAACATACATGTCTTTAAAAGCAGCAAAAAAAAGTTCATCTAATCACAGATTTCCACAGAGGTGGGAAGTCTTCAGGGCAATCAATTGCAACCTCCAGATTTTATAACTGAGGCCCACTGAGTAAAAATGGCTTGTCTAAAACCATATATCTATTAATATTCTGAATCATGATCTGACCTCAGTAGTTCCTGATGCAAATTCAGAGGTGAGCTGTCATTCTAAGAGTCTCTTAAAGAAAGATTCTGATACTGAACTCAAATGTAACTTTTGTCTTATTTTAGAAAATCTTTAGGGGGAGAAGAGTTTAGATAGGAGTTCTTAGTGATCAACTCCCTAAAGCTTTCTACAATCTGGCTCCAATTTACCTCTTTTTCAGATACTTTATGTTCTGGCCATATTGTACTACACACTGTTTCAGAGTCATTTCAGGTCTTCATACATTTGTGCAGGCCACTTCCTATGCATGGGACATATTCACTCCTATCTTTTTTTTTTTTAACATGGTATCACAGAGTCTGAAAAATAGGAGGAATTACAGGGAATATCCAGTACATTCCAAATTCTTTTTCACTCTTATCTGTAATAAAAGAGTGCCTTGTTTCCTTCTGGCTAAAAGTGAATTCTCCTTCTCCAAAAAGAATAATGTGATAAGAAACAACCTGATTTACATCTATCTCCAACTTCCTCCTCTCTTCTCCCTTCCCCTCCATTAGTTGATAAAAAGGACCATCTTATTATCTCTGTATTCCCCTTTGCATCCTGCCACAATACTTTGCACTAAAAGGTACTTCATAAATGTTTGCTGAATTTAATTTACTTATCACATCAAAGGTCAATCCCAGTAATGACTTTGTAATAAACACATAAAACTTTATGGAAGAGCAAATCCAAAAACATGAAGTAACTTCTGAATCCCCTAGCAGATGCCCTCAATCCCAAGGGGATCAATCTTTCCACTAATCCCTGTAATCACTAAGGAATGAAGAGTTGTCTTTTAATGGCCAACATTACCAATATTGGGTTCATTTTTAAGCTCCTATGCTGTTATTGCTGAAGCAAAATCATCTAGGAAGGAAACAGCACAGAGCGGTTTTGAAAAGCCGTGGGACTCTTTCATTTTAAAGGCTGCCTTTTCCATTACACAGCCCTGACTTCCTACCACTTAGCACAAAATTGGTCTTTTCACCGCCAAAACCAATCTTGGGTGGAGAAAGGCACAGAAATGGAGCTGAATGGTACTGGGTGGAATAGAGATAAGATGCTTTACGTTGGCAATCTCTTTTTCCAGCGCCATGATTCGATTCATTTCCAAGGCAATCTGGGTTTCATTGATGGACAATCCTCTATCCTTGCGGATCAGTTTAGCCACAGAGATCATGAAATTCACGTATGCTATGCAGGCCTGTGGGGGAAAAACAATGGAGGGTTTTCTACATGTTGGTGATAATAAAATTAAAAAATATAGAAACATCTTAAATATAATCAACTTTAACTTTTTTGGTAACAATTTAAGTCAGAAAATTCTTTCATGGAGACCCCTTAAAAGAAATGAATCACAAAGAGTCATAAACCTGTGAAATCATACCACTGGAGATCTCCAACGAAGAAATAAAATACAAACTTTGTTTCTCCATTCAAAAATTGGAAATGAGGACAATTTATTTAGCACCATCTACAAAAGTAGTTTCCATACATTCACAGGATATAGGGAAATTAAAATTAAAATCAAATGAGATTCATCCACTTCTGCTTTTGTCCTGTACTCTTTCCACTAACAAGTGTCTCTCTAGTTTTTAGTATCTCCTTCAGTGTTCAGTTGTCACCTCCTCCAGTTTCTCTTAGTTGCTACTCATTAGTCCCAATTCCCCTTTGTAAAATACTATATTAAGTGTTTCAATATTTTATTCACTGAATAAACCATAGGTTATTTTAAAAACAGGGACAGGTTTTGCTTTTCTTTTCATCCCTGTGCTTTGCATATAGCAGAGTCTTAATACATCCTGGCCCTAAAGTCAGGAGCATCCAAGTTCAAATATCTCAGACACTTTCTAGATGTATGACAAATCACTCAACTCTCACTGTGGCAAGTCACTTAACCTATTTGCCTCAATCCACTAAAGGAAATGGCAAACCATTTCAATATCTTTGCTAAGAAAATCCTAAACAGAGTCACAAAGAGTTGGACGTGACTAAAACAACATGTTTGGTGAATTTGAGTCTTCATTAGTATGCAGTAATACTCAAATCCAGTGATATCACACATAAGTGTTTCATTGTAGAGAATCTGTGCCAAACAAATTAAGAAACCTTAATAAACCTTGACTCACCAAGTCTGTTCACTCTCATAGGTTTTTCTCAATCTTGAGCACAAGCAATGTCACTGAAATCAGCTCATGGACTAGAACAATATGTCCCATATAGGCTTCATAGCTTGTAGGAAGCTCAGTAAGACCCGAGTACTTTTCTAATTAGACCCATAAAGTAAGATTGTGTGAACATTTTGGGGGGAGTTTTCCCCAAGAATTTTTTTTAATAATACTATTTTATTTTCAAATATAGTTTTCAAATTCAACCCTGCAATCTTGTGTGTAAACTCTCAATAACAAAGCTAACCCACTTTAGATAGGACTTTATTAGAATAACTCCCTACTAGAAAACCTTTAGTATCACTGAGCCACATAGAGAAACTCCCTTGTTTTTGTAGCACAGGCTCACAGAATGTAGAGTTAGAAGGGACTTGAAAGGTCATTGAGTCACAGAATCTTTAGAGTTGGGGGTGAGCTCAGAAACTACGCAGCCAAATCCATAGTTAAACAAGAATTCTCCTAGGATCTATCTGGATGAAGACCAGCTAGTCTGCTTGAAGATATCTACGGAACTCAAATGAATTACCTGTCTATACAACCTCTGTCCTATTTCTATATTGCTGTAACTTTTGCTCGACTGACCAAAATTTTAGATCAAAAACATAATTCAATATCATTTACTTTAAAACTTGAACCCTTAAATCTCCCTTCCTCCCCAATTCCAACATCAAGTCTCAACTTATCTTTTTGCAACATTCCCCCATTTCTCCTGGTTCTGTGTTCTTTAGCTGTTCTTTATCTCCTGACCAGAAGCTTAATAATGCTCATTGACCTAGCTGATAGATTTTCTTCTGCCCAACCTAAACCTCACCTTTTCAAATATTAAAGTCTTGAAAAAAAAAAACTTTCCATTTTTTCCCTATCAGCTTTCCAGATCTCACCTCATATCTCTGTTCCCTTTTACAACCAGTTATTTTAGCAAAAAGAATCTATACTGTTCTCACTCCCAATTCACTTTTGAAGCCCTTCAGATCTAACCATAGCCAGAAAGCTGATCTAGCTTCTGTCTCTATGTCCACTTACCACTTTGCTAAAACAATGCTCTTCAAAATTACCAATCACATCTTGACTACTTAACACAAAGACTTTCTCAGTCTTTTTTGACTTATGCTGGCCACAGACAGAGATGGTCACAGCTTTTATCTGTCTTTCAACTGCAAGACTCATGAACTCTGAAATTTCTCTAACCTTTGAACCTTCCATCATTCCCTTTGCCTGGTTCCTCCTAAAACTTTTTCATCTTCACCATGACCTTAAGTCCCTCTGGCCCTTCCTTCTTCCTCAGCTCACCACACAAGGTAGGGTTTCACTATCTTGATTCTACAGTTATAGTTTCACTTTAAAATTGTGCTTCACATGCTTCATCTCCACTCATGCCTTGTAAAGTCCAATCCTAAGTTACTCAATCATCTGCCTTCTCTGCACTTATTTGTAGTTACTAAATTCTCCATACCATTGTATTGAATGGTTCTATTAAAAGCAATGTAACCTTTTAGTTCTTCTCTAATTGACAACCTTGTTTTGCTCCAATTATGGCTATTATAAACGTTCTCTTTCATTAATACTTTTATTACTTTTACTGCCCTTATATTTATACTTATACTTTAATTTCTCCCCATCTTCTTATACTTATGCTACTTTTCCCCCATCCTCTTCAGTTGAAGATCTCAAACAAGAGAAAGCCAAAAGAGAATACCAAAACAGCCAGACTCATTTAAATCAAGCATTCTTCTCATTTAAATCAAGCATTGATTCTTAAATCAATTCATTCTTAAATCAAGCATGCTTGATTTAAATCAAGCATGGTCCCTATGGGAAGCATAAACAAACATTTAGATGGAATGATTTCCTCCAATCATTTAAAGACATCATTCTAGTACTCAATTACTAAAGGGATCCACAATACAAAATTAAATTAAAGACACCTATTTTATACAAATAAGCCTTCTTTACATCCTGCCATCCAAGTCCTGTATGTCTTCTCCCTTTCACTTTCAGACTTCCAGAAAAAGTCATCTTCCTTGCCTCCACTTCTTCTCCAAATCATTTCTCAAAACCTTGTATTCTTGTTTCCAATTCTACCACTTAACTGAAATTGTAACTTTTAGGGTAACTTCTTCCACGCCCTAAAATCATCCTATGCCATCTTTAACTGTTATTCCAAGCCTTATCCTTCCTAACTTCTGCAACTTGGTAGGTATTGTTGACTACTCCCTGTACCTGAATATTTACTCCTTACTGGGTTTTTAATACATTTGTCTTCTGTTCCTTCTCCTCCTACTTGTGATTGCTTCCTTTAAGAAGACTCCCTTGCTGGATAATTGTTCATATCCTACCCATCGCCATTTAGTTTTAATTTAGCTAAACAATTAAAAAAATATTGCCACATTTAACTGGCTTTACAAAGCCAGCCCCTGAAAGGAAAAATATAGGTGTTTTCCTGAAATATGAACCACTGTTCATTTTTCAGTATTAACAAAGCTTATGAAAAAGATATTTGTTCACCTGTTCATACTTATGAAGTCAAAATGAGTGAAAGCTTAGTTTAAGGTCACTATAAATGTGACATTTTAATTTTTTATTGAATTGTTTAATTAGATTAATACTAAAACCAATAAGGAGATGAAAGATGTTTCTCTGACAATTATATAAGGTGAAGTACAGAATAGCTTGTTAATTTAGAATGTGAAGATATCAGTTTAAAGTAAAGAACATTGAATATATAAATATAAATGTTTTATATAAACTGGGTCATATCTGAAATACAGCTGGGTAACAAGAACACTGTTTAAATGATAAATTATGATTAACTTAGCTATTTTCAGAAATGATATAATATAATGCATCCAAAAGACTCATAATGGAAAATGCCATCTACATCAAAAGAAAGAATTATGGAGTCCGAATTCAGATTGTTGAAGCATACCATTTTCACTTTTTTTTTTAACTTTCCTTTTTTATTCTTTTTTTTTCTTTCATAACATGACTAATGTGGAAATGTTTCCATGATTACACATGTATAACATATGTTGACTTGCTGTCTTGGGGATGGAAGAGAGGGAAGGAGAGAGGAGAAAAGGAGAAAAATTTGCAACTCAAAAATTTATAAAAATGAATGTTGAAAACTATCTTTACATGCAATTGGAAAAAATATATCCTTCTATTTACAAAAACATTTGTGTCTAAAGTTGTATTTGTCTGATCAGCCACAGTCAGACATGCTGTAACTCAACTCTAATATAGTAATGTCATTTAAGAATGACAGACAACACCCAATCCTGCACAGTAGTCAAATTTGATTCATCACTGTCTTCTGCACTCTTACCCATACTGTGGGCTATGTTTGAGTCATCCTTCTATGAATGGCTCCCTTCTCTCATCCTCTAAGCCCTTCCTTTCACATTTCCTTTTAAATTCCCACTCATTCTTTCCAATTCACAATGGTTTTCCTGTATCTCTCTTTCCACAACATATTTTTCATGTGTGTAAATGTCATGTCCCTCAACTAGATAATCAGCTCCACGAGGACAAGAATCAGCTTTTTTTTTGTAATCTAAAATTCCACCACTCCCATAATTCTCTGCACAGGTTGGGGTTTAGTAATTTGAGTTATGCTGAATTGCGACCAAGAAACAAAAGAAGTTTGATTTCAACTTAAATGTTGGATAGAACCAGTGATGGCAGAGTATTTCACCTTAGGGAAATACTATCAGTCTTACTGAGAATAAAAGACTATACTATAATAATGATCTAAATGTTTCTATATTTTAACTCATAATTTTGCTCCAATTTTCTTTTCCTCTTAATTCCTTGGTAAATTATTACACATTTGAGTAAAATCCAGAAGGAAGAAGAATTTGCTTTCATCAAACACAGGTATGAGAAAGAACCAGTAGAATGCAGGAGCCCTAATTGGAAGACCTAAACACCCGAGTTCAAATCTTCTATCTAGTGGATAGAGCTAAACATATTGTGATACCTGAACACTTTTCAATATTATAGGGGATGAATGTGTAGAGTAGAAAAACATGGGTAAACATGAATGAATTGATGCAGTGAAGCAAACAGAGCCAAGAAAAGACTGTACTCCATGACAATAACATAGAAAGCAGGAGTTCTTGATAGTCTTTTTAGTATTTCATGATACCTATATTTTAAATGATTTTTATTAAAATCATTTAAATGATTAATTTCATTTAAAATGATTTAAAATCCTATGTATTTTTGACATTTAAAAACATTATTCTAAGGAGCCCTGTTCAGTTAAAATTACTGAACTGAGCCCTGGAGAAAACTTGAGAAAATTTACCTCCTCTTCCTTCTTTGCTAAAGTGAGGGATACCACAGTTGTGGAATACGTCCTTTACTTTCAGATGGGCTCTGTGACTTTATTGGCTGGATTTAATTTTTGCCTTGTTCTTATCAAATGTGTTACAAGATGTGGATTTGTGGATAGGGTAGGAGAAAATATATTCAGAAATGACACAATGTGAACAAAAAGACAATAATGAAGAGAAGGATTGAAACAAGTTTTTTCCTCTAAGTTATGGTATGTATTATCAGTATTCACCTTGTAAGTCACTGGGATTCTGTTTCTTCAACTGTTAGGAAGTGTTAAGGGTAAGAGATCAGAGAACTCATATCCTTGTGACTTCAAGGCTGGTTCTCTATCCCTCAGGGAGCAGCAAAATGGTGCAGTGGATAGAGCACCAACCCTTAAGTCAGGAGGATCCGAGTTCAAATGTGATCTCAGACCCTTAACACTTCCTAGCTGTATGACCCTGGGCAAATCACTTAGTCCCAGTTGCCTCCCCTCCCCCCAAAAAAATCTACACCCCCAAAAAGGCTCTTTACCAGTTCTATAGACTTCAATCTTATCCTTCCCTGTCTTTGCTCAAAGAGGATGACAAGTTACCCTTCCTCCTTTTCTCTCAGATCTCATGATGACAAGACATATATAAACTGCCTTGAGCCGCCTCAGGAGAGATCTGGCTCATTCTTGCAGATTGCAATCAGCATCAGCTTGGCTCAGAGGGCCTCTAGTGACCTCTGTACTGTCCGAGCAGAACGCTCTCCTCGGGGCAGGTGCTCCCAGGGGTCTGGGTGTTTCTGTTCTGACTGTTTTATGGGTCTCCTCGTTGTTTTTGGCATCAGCCCTTTTCACAATGAGATCTTTTGGTCCTGACCTTTCCATAACATTCAAGCTAGCAGAAAGTACTTCATAGAGACACACAGCTAGGTAATAAAAACAAATATGGGCTCATTTCATTTGCAGGAGCTCTCTGCCTCCTTCCTTATTGAAACCTGCAATTTAATTTTTTCCCCTATAAAATCCATTCCTATTATTCAGACTTGTTATCTGTTCATATCCTGAAAGGATTAGCTCATGTTTGACAGAATCCATGCTCCATTCCTCAGATTATATGACACAGCTTAATTACTTTGATTTTGGTATATTCCCTGTGACAGGAGCTAGAATAGAAGAAGTGTCTCAAGAAAATGAGGACAGAACACTTGATTGTCACCTTGGTAGCAAGACCAGGGTTTTCATTTTGGTCAGACCATTTTGTTGCCTATGTCAGGATGCCAGCACTTTGAAAAACATAATGGGATGTTGGCTCTTTATGAGAACAGAGACTATTCCCTTTTTTTTTTTGTCCTTGTGCCCCCAGGGCTTAGAATAGTCCCAGATATACAGCTGGTGCTTAATAAATGTGAAATAAATATGGAACAGTCTGGAAGGACATTGTATTTAACACCTATCTAATCACTGTATAAAAATCATTGGTTCTTCAATTAGCTAAGCAGTAGTTCTGATGGTAAGGTCATCATATTAGAAAGATCAAGTAGAAAGCCAATATGGATTAGCATATAGCTGACTTAAAATGAGTCTTGGTATTGGAGATAGACTTGCTTGTGTTGCTTTCAATACATGGTGCTATATGCCTTAAAAGAAAAAAGATATTTGCCTCCCTCTACCTCGCAAGACTGTCATGATGCTTAAATGAGATAACAGAGGTAAAACTTTTTCAAAGAGTAAAAATATATAAGTATAAAATATTTATCATATATGGGTAAAAATCCATATATAAATACAAAATCTAACATCTGAAGAGTAAGCATAGATATACAATCTTACCATTAATGTCATAGGTTTAACCATCCTACAGATTATTTTTGCTAGTAATGGATTGATACAGGAGAAGGATCATATTCCTCAAAGATTATAGAGTAGCCAACTATTTTAGGATTGCAAAAGAATTAGGGTGACTTCCCTCCTTCACATTCTATTTAGGCACAGAAGGTTTTCAATTGGAGATCCATTAAACAAGACAACAGATGAACACTATCTGTTGAAATACATCCAAAAAGGCAATAGATAACTGGTATATAAGAACTGCCCTCTTTTTACATTTACTATGAATAGCTTCAGCTATCCACATCTTTGTGAAGAAATTCTATCTTAAAATTATGAGTTTAATCCTGGTTGAATTATGTTATGTGGAAAAGAATGTGAGGTGACAGGAAATAACTTTATTGCTCGGGAAAGACATTCAATGTCCTATTAACCCCTGCAAGGAAGAGTAGAATTGGGTTCGTTTATTAGCTCCCTTGGTGATCCGTTACCCTAAAGCTTTCATCATCAAGTGCCCAAATTGTTTTGAGTTCTTAGGGACAATGGCAGTAGGGAACTCAACAAACAAAAAGTAACAAGGTCATTTTACTATGCTTTATGGCCACACATTAGACCTTTAAAATTGTGCTTAAGGAGAAACTTATGATTCTCAATTCACCACGGTCCACAACCTTCATTCTTGCCTCCTCACTTCCCATATTCAAAAAGCCACCAACAATATCATTTCTAGCTTCCCATGAATTCTCATCTCAGTCTCTCTCAACCCATAGGATCCCCACTGGGACTAGTGTAAATAGGCTAACTGGTTTCCCAATTCCAGTCTCATCCTTTTCCAATCCATTCCCAATAAAACTGCCAAATGGATATTCTTAAAACATACATCCAATTCTACCATTCCCTAGATTAACATTTTATTAGACTGTTATCTACTTAGCTGTAACCTCATGGAATAAATTCAAAATGTTCAGTTTGGTATTTAAAGGGTTCCACAAACTGGTTCAGACCTTTCTTTCCATTCTTGTTGCATATTACATTGCTTCTCTGACTCTGCATCCTGAGTCAAATATATTAGTCTGCTGGCTGTTCTTTATGGTGATCCCTAATCCTCCTCTATGTAAGAACCAATTCCTTACAACACGAGATTGCTTTATTTCTTTCTCAATTTACTTATCAGGGAATAACATATTTTGCCTTCCCCTCCTCCCTTATTAAGCTCCTTAAAGACAAACCTTGTCTTTATATCCAAGTCTTTATACCCACAACATCTATCATAGGCATTGGAAAAAGTGGCCATTTAACAAATAGTTACTGATTTAAAATGAATCTCTTTCAGACTTAAATAATTATCAAAAATAACATTTGTTCAAGAGTGGGTCTAACTGAATAATAAACAATTCATATTCTCTCTTTCCCTGCTATCAACATAAATCTCCTTCTATTGCTCAGATTCTACTGCAGTTCCTGGTACCAAATCAGCACTTAATTGAAGTAAACAAAATTATCCCTCCTACCACTACCAGTGGGGACATGAAGCATCCTCCCTAAAAGACCATATCCATCAGGACGCAGAAACAGCATGACCACTTTTGATCCACTTGCAGGCTACACGATCTCATGAATGGAGAATCTGTTCAGAATTCCAATTCTGGGATGCCTCTGCCAACATCTGTGTAGAAAATGCCTCAATTTCCTTCTGATGGCATTCTGGGCAAACCACATCAGTGAGGAAATGGGAGTAGAATTGGCTCAACAGCTCATTATCTTATTATCTAGTCTTGATTAGGCCCACTCTTTACCTTTGATAGATAGATAGATAATCTCTTTTTCAATCATGCCAGTTTCTACTTGAAGTTACTCATAGAAACTGATTTTTAAAACAATAACAAAATTGTGCAATTAATTTTAATGTGAATTACCCTAATAGAAATGGGAACTTGAGTTCTTTGTGTTTGATGATTGAGAGTGTATCATGTGCTGGCTGTTAAGCATCTCTGCTCCCTATTCTATAGAATCAGCACACAAGAAACTATACTCTGAACCAATAGGGATTAAAATTAATAGCATTTATATAACTACTTTTTAAGGTTTGGAAAGCACTTCACATCTTATCTGCTATAACTCTCACAACCTTGGGAAGTAGGTGCTATTGTTATCCCCATTTCATTGATCCCCAATTGTTTCAGTCATGACCTCCTATGGGGTTTTCTTGGCAATGGTTTGCCTTTTTTTTTCTTTGATTTATTTGACAAATGAAGAATACCATATCAACTGTGCCAGTTAGCTGGCTTCTTCATTTTACAGATGAAGAAACTGAGGCAGACAGAGGTTAAGCATAGCATCCCACAGCTAGTAAGTATCTCAGGCAAAAATTTTACTCAGAACTTTCTTTCCAGAACTCCATTCACCATTGTCACCCTAGCTGTCAGAAACAACATACAAATTTATTTTATGAATATAAAAAAATCTCTCTATATTTACCTCTTTATATACGCCAGAGCACTCATAGTAGTCACGTGATGGTAGACCAAGTCGAGGCTGATCAATCTATTTTTAAAAATACATAAAAACAACCATTCAAATATTATTGGATACCACATTTTGACAAAAACATTCTGTGAACTACCTTAATTCTTTCTTTTTGAAAGACAGACATTCTATCTCCACAGATCGATAGAGAAAATATGCCAAGAGATATTGGCTTAGTGTCATAGGACTATAGATTTAGAGAAGGAAGGGACTTTAAGTCATTAAGTCCAAGCTCTCCACTTCAGAAAGAAGTAATCAAAGGCCCAGAGCCTGAATGATCACCATACAACTAGAAAAGAGGCTGAGCCAAGATCTGAAGGCATCTTCTCCTTCCAAATCCAGCTCATTTTCCCCAGTTGCCCCAAGGTCTAATGAACAATATCCAAGTTCACTTCTTGGGTGTGTTTCTCAGGACATTTGTTTTTCACATAGATATTGGATTCAAAATTCAACCCAATGATTCTACATTAATGTGGCCCTGGAATAGACCACAATGACAGACTCACACTGTGGGGTACCGTAGACATCAGTAGGGGAATTGAGGAAAGAGAGTTCCAGTCACAGACTGTGCAAAAGCATGAAAGTGGGAGTTTAATACTATATGGGGATCGGGTAGTAGGCAGTGTAGACCTCAAGAAAAGTTAAGATAATATATAATTAGCCTGGCAAGACTTTGAAGGGCTTTCTACCAGAATGCTTTCTTTTGCATTGTTTATAGACTGTCAATACAAAACCCTTTTGGAAATTTCTAGACTTGAACTAAAAAGTTCTCACAAACTGGATGTTTTGCATCTTATATCAGATTCATAAGTTTCAACAACAGCAGGTCAAGGAATATTCAGTCATTTATAGCTGCCACAGCATGACATTTTGGTTTACATGATTCAAAGACACTGCCATTGTTCCTCTGGAGTGGAAAAAAAAAAAATGGGTCCCTAATCTCTTTGTGGAAGATCCCTGGCTGTCTTCTGTTTGATTTATGAAAATGAGTCTATATTCCTTTTCATAAACATCAGGGTATAAAGTCACCTTATTTCTCTATTCTTTGCAGTCCAGAATCCTTTCTACAATTAACATAATAAACATTGGGGAAGGCGGGCAAGGAGGAAATGTTTACAAAATAAATGATTAAAGAAACCCTTTTTCCTCAAGGGGAATCCCATATATACTTGATGGCTTATGGATTCATGACTGCCTTGCTCACAAAATTCAAAGGGGCAAATACTGTATTTCTAGATGTCAATGAGATCAAGGCTTTATTGCGTTTTCAAGAAAGCTTTAGGCCATACCAGTGAGAGGAAACTTACATGCATAATATGATTTGTGGAGTTCTTATCATCTGTGCCAATAAAAAAATTGATCAGGACTTTCTTCCCAAATTTTGAGTTCAATTCTGCAATGGTTTTTTCAGCTCTCCAAGAAGAACCTAAGGTGGTGAAAAACAAAATCAGACTTTAAAGACATACGTACATGGAAAGTGGAGATCAATGAATTTGGAAACAAATCTTATAATGCCAACTGCCTCACCATACGTTGCTTCCCAGTTGTCTGTTGCTACTGGCCATTCATGGATCTGCGGTAAGAGATCTAACAAAGGTTGACCACCTCGGCTATCAATTGCAGCTTTGGGAAACAGGGAAGAAAGAATTCAATAGGAAAAATAGTTTAGTTAATACACGTGCAGCTATTGAAAAAAATTCAGGGATACCAACTTTGGGAAGTCACTTACATTCATTTAAACAGGATCTGTACAACGTTTTGGCTTTTTGCACTGCTACGATATCTTCGGGCTTCTGCTGTTGAAGAACATCTGAATTGGGGAATTTAAAATAGGTTATCAATGCTTATCTCCAACCTCCATGCATCTGCACAGGTTGTTGACATACTTCACCTATGCCTCTTAGAATCTCTAGCTCCCTTCAAAATTTAGCTTTAGGGCCATCTCTTCTAAGAGGACTTTCCTTATTCTCCCAGCTATTAGTATTCCCAGATATTATTTTGCATTCATCTTACATATATGTGCCATTACTTATATGTGTCTATATTTCAAATCTGTACAAAGTATTTATATCACCTGGACCAAGCCTAGTCAATGGTGCACTTCATAAGCACAAAATAAATTTGACTTGAATTGAACTCAAATTTACAACTAAATAAATCTTATCTTCGTAGATAACAAATTGTTCTTTTTTTGACTCTGGTATAAGAGAAACTTCTTCCAAAACCCAGAGACCAGGTGTGTATGTCTGGGTATATGTGTAAAAACAAATCCACTGGTTTTTAATCTGCTTTGATGACAGTTGTTTCCCATGAAGATTAAGAGTCAGAACAACCCTAAAAAAAAAATCACTGAATGCCAAGTGCATTTATGCCTCAGGAGAATTTGGAATCAGTCAGTCACCAGGATTTATTTCTGAAGCACTGGCTGATGTGCCAGGGAAACCAATACCAAAAAATGCAAAGTCCCTATTCTCAAGGAGCCTATTCTCTCAGAGACAGCTAAGATTCAGGGAAGAGCTGGGTTCTAGAGCCCAGTCTCTGACATTTCCTGGTTGGGTGACCCTGATGACTCTGTAAGACCCTAAGTTATAGGGTTGAGTTATGTAACTATTGTTGGGGGAGTTACACATTAGAACTTGCCCATATTGAAGAAATCACAGGTCTAGATCCAAAAAACAATTCTTTAAAGATCAATTCTTTTAAATCATTTGTACATATATTTATATATAATATAGGATTATAATAACATGATATTGTATTCAATTGATGCATATTAAGGAGCTTTCTTGGTAAAAGGTCAACAAATATAAAATTAATTTCTGCAAAGAGAAAAATAGAGGTGCAAGGATTTTACCAAGTTGTGAAACAATGGAAAAAACCTTCTTTCTGGAGTCAAAGGATTTGGGGGAAGGGAGAAGGAGGGAGGAATGGTTTTCAAATTGAGCCCAGAATGCTCACTATCCATGTGATATTGGAAATTTCACTCAATTATCCAACTTCTTTTTCCTCATCTGCAATATGAAGGTGCCATTTTAAATGGCCTCTGAAGTATGTTCTGATGATAGATGTCAGTACCAAGGTGGTTCTCTTTTAACTGCTAATGTACAAAAGCTTATAACCATGCAGAAAAACTTGAATGGGAGTAAACTAATCAAAGATATGTCAACTGCTATGGTGTTATGTATTCATTCTGGGGTCTTTCTGGGACTGATCCAGGAAATGACTTCTTTTACTCTTACTTCCCTATGAAAGAAGTGACTGGAATTATGGGATTACTATTTCTTGGAAAAGTGATTACTCAGCTCAACCTTCTTTATTCTTCATTGTTATGATAGGTTAAGCATGTATTCTTCCTTGAATGGAGACTCCTTCAGGAAGCAGAAAATTCATTGGTTCTGGAGTCACTGAATTTGGATTCAACTCCCAGTAATACTTACACTTGGACAAAAAAATTAGCCTCTAGGGGCTTCATAAAATGAGGGAGTTGAAAAAATAATGATCTCCAGATCTATGATCTGATGAGCCTATGAAATTCCCTGTTTCTCTCACTATAAGGAGTCCATCCATGTTTCTGCCAGCTCAGACTATTCTCCAGTGGCTGGGTTGGCTTCTGAAATAAACCTTTGCAATTTGCTCTAACTGCTGCCTTAAAAAAAAATATGCCAAAAAAGAAGCCATTTGGTACTCAGAAACAAATCCACTGACCTTTCAGAACGATTTCTAACTCATCTCTTAAAATGTCAAAGTTACTGTAACGTGAGCTGGTCTCTGGAATGACGTTCCGCTTTAACCAGCCTCCACAGGCATATTTGTAAAAGTCTGTACAAGGGTTGACGGTGCCATCCATGTTCCCAATCAGTCGAGCAGCTAAAATACAAGGGAAACAAATATTTGCATATAAACGTTTAGGAAAAATAGACTACATAGGGAGCAGATTGGAGTTGGGGGGAAGAAAGGAAGGAGAGATTAGAGACTCTGAACCTTTGCTTAAGACATCATCAGTGATATAGATATTAGGATAAAAATGGTACAATACAGTCTTCTTTATGTTCAGAGAAATCCTAGTTTAATTCCAAATTCATCTACTTGCTATGTGTGACTTTGAACAAACCATTTCATCTGAGCCTCAGTGTTCTAATCTGTAAAATGGAGAAGGAAACTAGATTATATAAGTGCTAACGCCCATTAGAATTCTATTTCATAAAAATCCTTTTATTCCTCTTATCCTGTGAAAGTCCAAGTTATGTGTATGTGCAGAACAGGCAGTCATCTCTCTAAATCGATGAGTTTGTGTAACTGTCGTATCAACTGGACCAAAAACTACCCTCCAGGATTCAGTCTCAGAGCTAATTAAGTACCACAGCAGGCACTTAGACCATTTACTCAAAGAACAATTTTTTTCTACTGTATATACAAAACATACTGTACTTCATACATACTGGAACTCCATATGAGGTACAAGCTAGTACAGAGGGGCTTCCACCTCTTTATTTCTGAAATATTTCTACATTTATCTTATTGCAGCTCAAGTTGATATTAATTTATTTCATGCTATTGTGTTTCTGTTTTGCTTTATTTGTCCTCGAGTGTCCATTAATCACTTTTGTATTTTAAATTCCAATTGTTCTCACTTTTTTTTCTTCTATCTTTGAGAAGACAAGGAAGAGGGGAAAGTAACCAATTACAAATAGTTATAGTCTTAAGAAACAAATTTCCTCAAGAGCCAGGAATCAGATTAATGGATCTGAAAAAGAGCAATAGACATCATCTGGTCTTGGAAAGGCAGCAGAGTATATTGGAAATAGCACATGATGGAGATTAGAAGACCAGGGTTCAAATCCTATCTCTATTATTTGCCACATCTATACAAATGGGCACAAGCCAATCAATCTCTTTGGACCCGTTTTCTCATTTGTCAAATGAAAGAAAATTACTGTTCCTTCCAGCTTTCTCCAGAATCTGACTTTAGCAAATAGGTGTCTAATAAATGTCAATTAATTAGATTATACTCTTCCTTGATGGCTGCTTCTAAGGATAACAACTCGTATACATCCCCCTTCCTGCCCTAGGTTAAATCTGATTTCATCTAGAAGGGAACATTCAAGATAGAAACTCCTACCATGGAGGCAGATTGCCAATTCATCTGTACCTTACATAATGGACACATGGAAGGATGTTTGACTTGACCAGTCGTATAGTTAGTAGCTGTCAAAAGCAGGACTTTAAACAATAGTTTATGCCATTTAGTTTCTCACACATTACAATTCTACAACCATACTAGCAAGTTCCTAGTGCCTTTGACTACACCTTACACATAAAGAGGTAGGATTTGCCTGTGTTAAGATGCTAGTAAACGTAGAAGGCAAGATCCCGGTTACGTTTAAAGCTTCTTCTACTATTCTGATCTTTCTTTCAGAAGAAATGAGGAACTTGGATCAAAGCTAGACAGATTGGATCATGGCCAAAAGCAAGCTGGGCTGAGTACACAGAGGTGAAGAAATTTCATTTTTCGAATTATTGTGGCCTTTGAGTGACTTTGAGATAAGCTAATTTTTGGGTATGGGCTATGTTTAAAAATGGCTACTACCTAGTTTGTGTTAAGGGATTTGTTAAGCATATGTATACTGTTCACCAATGCAAGCAATTACATGATTTTTGTTTGTTTGTTTGTTTTTTTGTTTTTTCTTTCAATTCTTCTGTTCCATCAATGGTCCCTAGCAACTCTTAAGGGAAAAAAAAAAAAAAACCAAATCAAATTCACACATGATAATGATGATAATAGGAAAGCCTGAGTAAAAAAATAGCCTTCTAACTTCAAGAATCACAAAGTAAAAAAAGTAAAAAGAGTCCCAACTCTTGAGTCAGAGGACATGGATTCAAATCCCATTGCCGATTCGTTTTGTTTGTCACACTCTAATGTATGAAATTTACTTAATCTCCCTATAACTACCTTACACAATAAACAGGATATCTCTTTTAAAAAATGAACCATAAAAGTCAGAAAAATCAGAAGGAAGGAAGAGACTAAGCCTGGATTGGGTATGTGCCAGGTGCCAGATGCCAGGCATTGTACTTGGGAGGTAGGGCCTATGATAATATATAAATGATATAAATAATAATGAAGTTGAGGAAACTGAAGCAGAGGGAAGCTGCTTCAAGTGAATGAAAAAGAATGAATAATTAAACCCTTATTATTTGCCCATTATGTCCTGGGGACAATTCCTGACCTTAGTTTTACATTCTAATGGTTAATACATTGAGAGTGATGACCAGAGAGAGCACTGGGATCCTAAAAGTTACAAGAATAGTGAGGCGATCCATTGAGGGATAGATGGATACCCTCTTCAAGAACGATATTTTCTTCTGCTTCTAAAACTCAAAGAGCAGGAGATGGAACAGAAGTTGTTTCAAAGGTGGCAGAAAGCATGACAGCACTGCTTTGGTCCTACTGAAACAAAAGGCCCAATAATGGTAGGGCCCCAGGGCAGAAGTTCTGGAGATCAAAGGGCAGCAAGCAAGCAGCCAGAAGTGCCCAGAAGATGGCTACAAAGGCTTAACTGTCTTCCATGTCCAGGAGTGGTAAATATCAGATGCTGAATCCAGAGGAAGGCAGACTTCTTTCCTCGTTCCTTCCTGGTTGTGTTATATGCTCTATTCTTCCCTTCTAAGAAGAATATTAAGCTTGAGACATTGCCACACACCTACTAAGATCTAAAATGTTTGCTTCACATCAATCAGACAAATAAATTGCTGAAGACACCATAGTTTACCTCACTTAATCTCTTTCTACCTAAGGAAACTATAGGGTATATATAGCTCCCTAAAAGTGAGGTATAATATCAGGATCATGTGCCTAAAAGTCCCACAATTAGGAAGAGAGATAAGAACAAAGCCATGAGCCTTGGATTTTAAATGACATAAAGGCAAAGTTACAGAAATGATGGAAAACTCTAAGAGTTAAAAAGCTCCTAAAAACATATGAAGCTAACAATTAATGCAAATTGCCAGGAACTTCGAATCTGGAAGGAGTGCTAAGTGAAGACAATTCCTGAGCCCATTTGAGGCACAGTCTCTCACAGAAAATGCCTCTGTTTCTTAAATTGAATACTGGAGAGTCTGCAACCATTTCGGCTTGGATTTCATCGTCTATCCTTTTTGGGAAAGTGAGTGGCGGCTGTCAGGAGCCCTCTCTGATCTAACAGAAGGCTGATGCACACATTTTATTGCCTCTTTGGGAAGCCTGCCTTCCTTTTTTAAACCCCCTCCGACACCAGGTAAAACATCCAAATAAAAAAGATGAATAGAACTCCTTTGCTCGTTCTGTTGCCTCACTGACACGGCCTCCATATTTCATGAGGAATCATCCGTCTCCATTTCTTTTTTCCCATCAATATGCCCATCTGACATCTGGTGTGTTTTGGCTGATTGCTGTTTGTGAGTCCCTTACCAAAGCAATCAGACAAACCTACTTCCTGAGAACAGACTCGGGACTTACAGAAGCTCCTTGGCTGCTTCACACGGTTCTGTTCGGTGCAACTTTTCCTATTTCCCCGTGACCTCTAAGCTCGGAACTTCCAAAGACTTCAAAGGAAGCTGTGTTCTGATGAACATTGTGGTGCATGGGCCAAGGCAAGAAACAGGCCCTCTGTACTTTTATGTCGTTTCTTTGATCAACCTCCCTTTAATCTCCGATCACGGGTTTGATTCTCATTTTGCACCTCGTCTCTGGCCCTCCTCTTGGGCTGACTCGGCTTTGAAGTCTGGGGGTGCCCATGTGTTTGGAGGAGGGCGGTGGGAAGAAGTCATTCGACTCCCAAACTGATCCTAATTGTTTTATTTTACACTTTTTGAATTTCTACAACCTTCCTCCACAGCCACACCTGGCTGCCTCAGCTGGCTGGCTATTCTCTAATTTCTCAGAAGGATTTTTAAAAATAATGCTCACCTTAAACACACAAACACACTTTGCCTGAAGAGGGTAGGGAATTTTTGCCTCCAAATACTTCTTGGTGCTAACAAATACCCACTGGGCAAGACTTTGCAGCTAATAGTTTGGTATTTTTTTTTCTTCTGCTTCACAGACCAAGAAGTAGACTGATCTGCAAGGATCATCTAAAACTTGTCATCTTAGAAGGCAGAAAGTCTTATTTTTTTCCTAAAGGACACTTCCTACAATTTGATCTTGATATACTATCCCCCAAACAGTGCTAGGGCGAGAGGCAGTTTGAAAGGTCCCAGTAGATTGCTGCTGGGAAGGATCTATTTGTCCTCAGAATTGGTTTCTGTGCTCTGGAAGAATCCTCTAAGAGAGAACACAAAATGTGCACATTCTTTTCGGGGTGACTGAAAAGATGCTACCTGGATCATTCAAGCTACAACTCTTCCCCCTCCCCTTGTAGGTGTTGCCTTCCAGTTCTGAGGGGGAGGCAGTCTTGTTTTCAGCACATAAAGCTCTGACTGTCAACAGCAAGACATCTGAACCTCCAAAGACCAAGGGAAGGGATTTCCACTTCAAGGTAGGGTAATACTCACTTTATAAAATATGTAGCATGCTATTATTGTGGTTATCCATTTGGAGCATTAAAAAAAGTTGCTCTAAGCAAATCGTGATTAAAAACACAGAGAAAAGAGTTACATTTTGGAAAAGGTTTTGGAAGCAATGAAAGGTATCATATACCCCGGGACAATGACTTTCTTTTCCTTTCAGGATAAAACTAAAGAGAAAAACAGAATTGAAATGGACAAATAAAGGGATTCACAAATGAATATGTAACACTATAAAATTCTGATGGTCACTGTTTACAGGCTTCATTTTATGGCATTTAGGCAACTTTTTGTTCAGTGATGGTTAGTATCCTAGGACTGAGCATTTTTGGGGAACGATGGGAATGGCAAAATGGTTTTTTCTATCACTTTTGTTTGGGATCCTTTAGAAAATTATGAGGAAAACCCAGAAGGCTGGCTAAACATAGGGTGATAATGGGAACAAAAGTCTGCTTGAAAAAAAATACTGTTTGAAGGGCAGGCTCATTAGCCACTGACTTACAGAGATTTCCTTTCTTTCCCATTCATTCTATAGGCAATACAACACCTTACTTAACCCCTCCCCACCCCACCCCCAATTCCAGGGAATACCATCTAGGCCTATGGTAAACAAGAAATCTGCCAACATTAGCCTAGTACCAGTCCACACTTTGAAGTACTTAACCTTTCCTCATCTTTGTAAAAAGGGGGGTTAAGCAAGATGACTTCCAGCTTTGGATCTAGGATCTTAAGTTCTATACATTTTCCTAAGACACCTTCTCTCATGGACCATAGGGCAAGACACCAATGCAACTTATTTTATCAATTTATTTACAAATATACCAAAAAGTATCACAGGGAAATGGTTTTATTTCTTCTGTAGGATACTTGAAGAGGGACTTTCCCCTTAGTTCCTGGCATCAGACTTTACCCTCATTTTTTCCTGACTCCCTTAGTAACAGTTATTGGATTTTCTGACCTTGAATTCCTTTTTTCATTTGAACCTGACAAACATGACCATTTCTACATTTAAAAAAATGTGAAACAATGGATAAATTGTAAATCCACATTAATTACCCTATTAATTGTTTTGTGATATTACTTTCAAAATGGATGTCTGTCTCTCCCTTGGAATTTCCTTTTGTTCTTTACATATAATTTTTAACAATGCTTCAGTGACGCATCTCCCCCACATCACTTAATACTAGTAATTCTCTCCAAATATCCAATCCACTTCCTCTATACAAAGAAATCTCCCTTTAATAAAGCATAGTCAAACAAAATAAAGTAACATTTTGAACATCTGAAAATCTATGACTAACTATGAATTTTGGGTGTGTTAGGTCTGGCAGAAGTGGGTAGCAGCCTTCCTTCAACCCTCATCCTAAGGAATCATGATTAGGTTGGATATTGGTTAATAACTTTGCAAAGTCGATTTTCTTCTCAATATATTAGCCATTATTCACTTTGGTCTCCTGGTTCTATTTAATTCGCATCAATTCATACAAGTCTATTCCTTTTACCATCGTTTATCATGTAATGTTCCATTGTATTCATTCTGCTATTCCACATTTGATTGGCCCTTTTGGTTACCAGTTAGTTTTATGCTAACAGGACTATGCGATGCTACAATGAGAAGTTCCCTTAAAAGTTGTAGGAGACAACATGGGGACAATGCCATGGAATTCTGTGTATATGGGTCCTTTCCTTCTTTCATGTCTTGGGTTGTCTGTTTGGCAATAGTACCACTGAGTACTCTATGGACTATCATGTCAAGTTATTTTTCCAGAGTAACTAGATCAATGTCATCTTTACCAATCTGTGGTAGAATCTTAGTTGTTTTAATTTACATTTTATCTTCTTATGGGAAATCAGAGCATTTTTAACTGGTTGTTTGTAGCTTGAATTTTTTTATTTAAGAATTGACCATTCTTTATATATCTCCATAAATATTGGAAATTAGATAAACTTTCTGTGATTTTTCCTTCTAAGTTAACTCTTTCTCTTCCAATTTTAATTACATTGATTTTGTTTGTGCAAAAGTTTTTCAATTTTATGTGGTTAAAATTCTCCATTTTATCTTCTGTGATTATTTTTCTTTTTGTTTGGTCTTTCTCTATCCAGAATGGCGAATGTTTTCTCCTCTCTACTCTACTGAATGGTTTATGGTGTACATCTTGTATATTTAAGTCCTACATCCACTTGGAATTTGTTGTTGTATATAGTGTGAGATGTTGGTGTAAATCTAATTTCTGTCAGACTATTTTCCAGTTCCCAGTTTTTGTCAAATGATGAATTCTTTTGTCAGTAGTGGGTACTTTGAGTGGGTTAAATAATATGTTACTATAGTCATATGCTTTTGTATATTCTATACTTAATGTTCTTGAGAGTTGCTAGGTGGTACAATGAATAGAGCAGTAAGGACTTGAGCCAGCAAACTCTTGAGTTTGAATTTGTCCTGACAGAGGAACAAGTCATCTAATCTTTAAGTCAGTTTGATTATCACCAAAAATGAATATCCTAAGTCTATATATCTGAAAGGGTCATGTCTAGAATGAGGTCTACAACTGTTAGTTTTTCAACTTACTCTCTTTGCAATTCATTTAATTTTCCTTTTAGCATATATTTACATACATGCTATATATGTATATATAGCATATACATATATACTAAATATATATATTATATATGTAGATATGTATGTTTGTATATAATTTGTATTATCTGGATGATACCTTTGGGCTTAATATTGTTTGTTTCCCTTTCATTGTGTAATTTTGCTTTGCTTGAAACCCCATCCTTTATTCTCCTTATTTCTCAGTTGAGAATAATTTATTTCTACTGATGTTTGTTCAGTTGATAAACATTTCTTAAGCACCTACTTTGTGCCAGGCATTGTACAAAGTGCTGGGAATGCAAAGCAGCAAAAAACAAAAGACATTCTTTGCTCAAGGAGTTCCCAGTGTGATATGGGAGACAATATGGGAGCAATTATGTACAAGCAGGATATATACAGGGTCAATTGGAGATGATTGGCAAGAAGATTGACTTAAAATTAGGGGAAATCATGAGGTTTCTGGCAGAGAGTGGTTATCTCAGTGGATAATTAAGGAAACTAACTAAGGAGGGTGCCTTGACTTCCCTTATTTCAGACAAGTTATCCTCATGGGATCCCTCACCTCACTTCATCTCAATCTTCTATCTCTCTCCATATGTGTATAATCTTCTTGTGCACTTAGATTATGAGAAATAATGAGTTCTGCCATCTTTACTTTTCTCCTTCTGTATTTCTGACTTTCTGGGCATCATGCCCCAGAGCATGCTTTTGTCATCCCAGCTGCCATCTCTTTTGGGGGAGTTCTTTCCCCATTTTTGAGGATGGATCCAGGCTAGCCCTGCTTCGTTTCTCCCCTCCCAGCTCTGCTTCTGAAAATCAACATGTCCTTTCCCTGGATAATTTCGAAAGCTGGTCCTAGACTCTACCTCTGCTTTTAGCTCCTTTTTATATGTTGTCTCCCCCCATTAAAAGGTGACTTCCTTAAGGACAGGGATTTCCTAACTCCCTTGTATTTGGATCCCTAGCACTCAGTACAGTAGTTGGCACATAGATTAGTGCTTGTTGCTTTGTCTAGCCTTCCTCCTTTTCATTTCTTCCCTCATGTATTTATTTCCCATTTCCTTTTCTTTTCAAAAATATGAACAGAACAACAAACATCTGTGTCTGTGATATTAGCAATCTTAAGGAGAAAATGCCTCTCGTTACATTATTAAAATATAATCTCTTCATCACCAGTTAGTCCCTTCCATCTACTCAAATGCATTTACTGCCCTACATCCACCTCCTGGTTTCTCTCAATTCCTGTGTTTGCAAAATTCCCACTTAACTCACTTTTGCCTTTTTCACAAGGAATGCTTAAAAGTATTCTGATCCAATATAAAATTACATCCAGTCTTTTGTGGGAAAAAAAAAAATCTTATAAGCCTTTATTTTTACTTTTTAGCTGTGTGACCCTGGACATTTAACCCTTCTAAGTCCCAATGTCCTGATCTGTAAAATGGGAATGTTCAAAGCACTCCTTCCTAGAGCTGTTGTTCAGGATCAAATAAAATAACAGGTGTCTGTCTCCACAAACCTTAAAGCACATAAGAAAAATTAGCTACTGTAATGAAAAACTCGCCTAACTTGAAGGTTCAAATATTTCTCCTATCACACTTGGGTTAAGGTTTTTGACCTTTATACTGTCTGTTGTACAAAAGTGAAGCTAATTATTTTTCCTACCCTCCATCCCCCACTGTTATTTCACTTATAATTTCATTTCTTCAAAATTCTATTTAACTTCTTTTGGGTCTCATGTAGTCCTTATGGTAAAACAATATATTTTCCCTCTCTCTGAAGCTCTGCTTGCTTTGGAACTATTTTCTTTTCTGGATTTGAGAACGTCTTTCTTCCTAATTTCTTCTTCACTTTTTACAGATACTCTCTGGCCTCAGTTCTAGATCTAGGATTCTGTGCTCTTCCCTGTTTCCTTCACTTTTCTCTGGAAATGTTTGGTTTTAACCTTGATTATCCACATAGTTATTGCCTATTTCCACCTCCCCTATGGGGTCAGCCTACAAAAAGTTGGCATTCCCTCCTCTTTGAGTTCAGAATAAGCCCAAAAGTTTTTGGAGCCATATCAGAAGTACACAAAAGCAAAGTCAGGATACTGTATAAGAATACAGGGATGGTGCATCAGATCACCAACATTTCATCCATGTTACAGAAGGAGAAGCTGCACCATATCTAGCACCAGTCAAATGTGGGAGGAAAGTGGGCCCCCAACTGGAAGGGAGACCTGGATTTAAATCCTAGTTCTACCATTCTCATTTCACTAACTTCTGTGACCTCAGTTCTCTTCTCTGGGAGAAGCCAGTTGAACTAGATGACCGATAATGCTCCTTTCTGGTTCTAAATCTCCAACTTTATGACCCTTGACATTTGACAAGACTTTCCTGATGATGTGAACCACACAAACCTGACCAACCAAAGGAGTTCAGAACCTGTGGGTCTGTGCAAGACTAAAGAGCCTGGGGATAAATTGTGAGGTAGGTGGAGCAGAGCAAGGACAAAGGTCTGTGAACTTGGGTGGAAAAAAATTATCTTTATTTTTACTAAATTCTATTTAAAATTTAGTATCTGTTTTTTTGAAAAACATGATGCTGAGAAAGAATATGAAATCTTCTTTCTATCTCTAGCACTTATGACAGCTCTTACACACACACTAGGTGCTTTGTTGGCTGACACACAAAAGAACTCCTGATTGACTATTGTTAAGGGACAGGTCAATTCAGCTGTGGATCATTACATCTAAAGGAGTTGCAGAGCAACCTTTGCTGACACAGGTATTGAGGACTGGGAATGAGATAAATTGGAGGCAGAGGGAAGAGGAGGGAGGTCAGACAACACAATGGTCTCTCAGTCAGAGGGTCGGAGAACAGCTACTGCCTCTCAGTCTTCTTATATCATCCTCTCCCAAGAGGAGATCCATTCTGGGTTGGACCTTCAGCAGCCACTGCCAGGCGGCTCCCAAATATTCCAATAGACCATAAGCAATCCTTACTATACTTCTTGCAAAGCAAAGCTAAGAGTTATAGAGGCTGGAAGGAAATCACTCCCCATCCACCATTTTAGGGATGAGGTAGCTGAAATCCAGAGAAATTAAATGATTTATTATTACTTTACTACATGCCAGGCACTGTGCTGAGTGCTTTACAAATACAACCTCATTTGATCCTCAAAAGAGCCTGAGGTCACAAGCAGAGCTGGCAGCCCGGCCCTCCCTCCCCAGTCTCCCTCCCTCTGAAAGCTGATGTTCTTTCCATAACTTATTCCTCCAGCCCATGCTCCTTGGTCATGGACTCAATTGATGGACTGGAAACAGGAAGAACAGGTGCCTTTTAGATGGCAGGTTCTTAAGTCGTGAAGTCACTCTTGGCTCAGAGCCTTCTCCCTTCTGTGTCCCCAATTCCAAAGAAGGCCACTGGCCGGATGCCATCATGGCTAATGTTTGTCCACTCTTACAACTACCACGAGTTCATTTCTCTAAGTCAAGTACCAAGCAGTGTGCTAAGGTTCTGGGGACGCCAAGAAAGGCAAAACCCAGCCCTGCCCTAATGGGGGAGACAACATGCCTATTCAAGATACAGCACCACGATAAATCGACAATAATTTCCGAGGGGGAAACTGGGAAAGGTTTTTTAAAAAGCAGGATTTTAGCCGAGACCTGAAGGACAAATAGGGAAGTCTGAGGCAATCCCTAAAATATGCTCGGCTTCAGGAACCTGTCAGTGCCTGTCAGTTATTCTAAGAGCGAGGAAGCCACTGGAAGAACTGTCAAGGGGATCGGGGAACGGAGAAGAAGGCAAGCCATGGTATAAGGCTCACTCTCCAAGAATGTAGAATGAAGGCATGACTGTAAAATGAGCTACACGGGAAAGCATGCAGGGCCTACGGAGCACGCTCCCGTATTTGACAGTTGCTCCTCATGTGTGCCCTAGAACTACTGCACAATTTTAAGTCTGAATTTCAATTTATCCAATATTTATCGGGTCTGTTATATGAAAAGGGCTCTGGTTTTCAAAAGAAATGTGATGCTGAGAAGGAATCTGAAATCTTCCCATTCTTTATAGCTCTAGCACTTATTACAGCTCTTGGCACTTAGTAGGTGCTTTATTGGCCAACATACTCAAAGGTAAGAACTCCTGATTGACCATAAGCAGTCCTTACTACATTTGTTTCAAAGCAAAGCTATAGAGGCTGGAAGGAAACCAAGCCCAAACCACCACCATTTTAGAAATGAGGTAGCTGAAATTCAGATAAATTAAATGATTTATGATTACTACATGCCTGGAAATGCAGAAGTGAGGGAAAAAAATAGCTAGCTCCCCACTCAAGGAATCATGGATAAGTAGGGAAGGAAAACCTGCCCTCACATTACTCCAAATCAGGCTAGGATGGATAGAAAAGATTAGAGATGAGGATTTAGAGAGGGAGGGAGAGATCCCAGCCAGGGATAGATCAGGGCAGGCCTCGAAAGGAGAGAAAGAGCAGCGTTGTGGAGGAAGTTTGCTCCAGCCAGGAGAGAGAGCTGCCCCAATGTGCAAGAGCAGGTGAGAAGATCGTGGATCATGTAAAATCCCAGGATCTTCAACAAGAAGTTATTAAATATGTATTCCACACATGGCATAGTCCTAGGCTGACAAAGAGACTACCTGAAAAAAAATAAATCTGTTAAGGCAAGATGGAGGCAGATGGGGAAGACCCATGAATTCTAATTGAATCAACTTATTTTTTTCTATCCTGTAGACAACGGGGAGCTAAAGCAGACTTTTTTCTCTTATTTAAAAAAAAAGGACAGAGGTATGTTCAAACCAATGTATTTAGAAAATTACACTGGCAGCTAATAAATAGGATGGGTTGGAGAGGAGGAGAAACCGGATGAGTAGAAGCAATTAAGAGGCTCCTGCCATAGAACAAGATGTGAAGAGGGCCTCAATTAGGTGGAATGAAAAGGAGACAGACCATGTCAGTCATGTTGTGGGGTAGAATGAACATTATTTCATGATAAGATTAGATGTAGAAAGGGGAGGGGTAAAGAAGTGTAAAATATGGTGACTTTTAAAGGCTGGGGGGATGACCAGACACACATTTATCAGAGATGCAGGTCTATGATACCTAAAGGAAAGGGATCAGCTACTTATATCAGGAACATAGGTAGGGCTGGAAAGACTGATGAAGAATCTGGTTATTTCATTATGTGAACTGATATACTCCCAAATACCTACAGACAAGGGTTTTGATTTTTTGGTTTATCTCCATCCAACTCTTTTGGGAGCAGTATTGAACCATATAATTCAGGAGCTTAAATTTATGGTTAAGAGACCCAGAATATTAAATGCAGAATTAGTATGCTCTGGTTCAAATCTGATCTCCTTCACTTAACTAACTACATGCCCGAAGTTACAACACTTTGAGGTAAATTTCTTCATCTGTAAAATGGGAGATCATACTCGGGGTGCTGACATCACAGGGATGTTGTAAAGTTCAAATTAGATGTTTGTTGTATGCTTTGCAAACCTTAATCATTACTCTTAGTGTCATAATTACTTGGAAGAGTCCTTAGAAGGTATTTAGTCCAGTCAAGACAGCCAGATCAAAGCTTCTTAAAACTTTTTCCACTCTTGACTCTTTTTGCTTCAGAAATTTATGTGACCCCAGGTATAAAAAATAGGCAACTACTTAATTCAAACATTTACAAATAACATAATTTCAGGACCCCCACATTCAGTCATCATTGGGATCAAGACTCATAGTTTAAAAAACTGGGAACAACAGCAGGGATTTGAACTCAATTTCTCTGATTTTAAACTCAGAGTTCTCATCTACTATTTAACCAATGATGTACTTAATTGATCTCTAATGATGAATGGTAGTAGACTCATTCTCTCACCTTATTTAACCTCACTCAAAAAAAAAAAAATCACTGGGATCGTCACAGAAATACCTAGATGTTTTGCTTCCTAAAAAGAATCATCAAATAAGAGACACAAAAATTAGTAGCGTTCAGACAATTGGATTCTCTTGCCTCATTTCCCAGACAGAGCAAATGCACAGTCCACAAGCGAGAGGGGATCTGTTGATAATGCTCCTGGTGACTCTTGCAAAACAAATAAACCAGCCACATTTCCTGTTATAAACCAAAGCCCTTCATCATTGTGCTACCGAGGTGGCAAAGTGCCATAAATCTGAAAGCAATTTCTCTTTTCAAGTCTGATTTGCATATTGAATCATGAAAGACTTTTTTCTCCAGCACAAGCTATTAAGGAACACAATGTAATTTAAATCCCATATATCACTTAAAATAAGTTATTGGAGGCTGCATGTTGATTATGATGTTAATGAAGGATAATGTTCTCTTTTTAAAGGAAGGTTATTGCAAAGGTTGAAGAGACATCCTTATTTCTCTTCATCATTCTTGACTTCTTTTACTTTAGCTTTCAAGTGCCAATTCAAAATAGAAACATTAGGAAAGGAATGATCTTCCCCCCACCTTAAGAAGGGGCAGTGTGGTCAAGCATTCCAGTTGATGCTATTAAAACATTTTCTCAACCCAAAATGTTACCATTTACCAAGGATCCTCATAGAGTTTTCAGAAAGAGAAATGGCACAAGGCAAGAATGGCCCCTTCCTCCTACCCAGAGGAAGGCTACAAGCATATTTCCATCTTCCAGAAATCTTTCTTCTTTGAAATCTGACAACTTAAGAAAAAAAGTAATTGCTTGATCTTTCAATATATTTTTAAGTCTCTTGAATCACACCTAGTCTGGGATTGTTTAGTGGATTGATTCCACTTCTTATTTTTACTTTTATCCCGAGTATACTCCTTACGGTTTCCTTTACTCATCTGTTAAATGGATATTTTATTTGTACAATTCTCTTAACTGAATCGTTGTTAGGAGAGTATATTAAAAATTGCAGAGGGGAAAAGAGTGGAAAAGAGTGTTAGAGTTGAAGCTAGAACCTAGAGGACTTGACTCTAGAGTCAAGTCCTCCTTTTTCTATTTGCTACGAATATGGTGTCTAACAAATGTCTCAGAGCCTTAGGTTCCTTTTACCACAAAATGAGGAACCTTCTAGCTCTTAAAATGAGGCCTACAAATAAGACCTGTTGTTGTAATGATAACAATTGTTATAAAATAATCAATGTTTTAAGCACCAGGCACTCTGCTAAGCATAACAGAATAATAGGATTCCACAGCTGGGAGACCTCAAAAGGCTATCTATCTTACCTAGTCTAATCCCTACAACAATGTAGGGGACAATTAATTATTAATTTCTTTACCTCCAGTAATGGGGGAAACACTTCCTGGAAAATAGCTCTGAAGGTTAGGCAGCTTTTCCTGGCACCAAACCTAATTTGCATCTGTAACATCTGCCCATTTTTTCCTAATTTTTTCTCCTAAAGGCCAAATGGGACAAATCTCAACCCTCTTTTATGCACCAGCTCTTCGAATACTTCTGAGAGAAATCTAATGTCACCCCGAGTCTCCTCTTCTCTCAGATGAGGATCCCCAGTTGCTCTGAGCAGATTCCATATGACACTGTCTCTCACCATTTGAATCGCCTTTCCCTGAAAACTCTCCAGGGTAGCAATGCTTTTGCCCAATTGTGAGGACCACAACTGAGCTTAGTTTTCTCTACAGGGTCCGATTTTGAAGTGGAAACTTTGGGGGAGCCCATTATCCTCTGATCTCTGAAAGAAGTCAACAGTCACGTGAACCCCTTTGATCATCCAATCACATTACTGATATCCATCCCATTAACATCTCCCACCCAGATCCTTTGCAGACAAACTGTAGCCTAACTATGCTTTCTTAATTTCATTAATTTGGTCTTTTGAAACCAAGTATAAAACTTTAGTTACATTTATCTCTAAGATATTTTTATCTTGTTAGATTGTATCCAATGCCCTGGTCAGGGAGTCTCTTTTTAGTTTTTCTTTTAGAGTTTATTGTCGAATTAGACTTTGTCATTCACTATTAGCTTTTTCTCCTACCTTCCTGTCATCTGAAAATTAAATAAGCATACCATTGATGTCTTTATCTGAATCCTTAAACAATGCAAAGCTAAGCAATGAGATCCAGAGGGCACTCCATTAGAGACCTCTGGTCAAATTGAGATCAAATGTTTGATCCTTGCTTAACCAGTTCTGATCTACCATCTAATTGTATTTATCACCTAGTCCTCTCCAAGAAAAATGCATGAGCTACTTTATCAAACACTTTGTTAAAAATCTAGCTAAGAGTCATCTACAGCAAATAAATATGGTTAGTCTGGCATGAAGAAGCCATGTGAGTTCCTTGTGATAATTAATCCATTCTAGAATTTCCCCAGGAACCAGACTCATAAATTTACAGTTAGCAGATTTAAATCTCTTCCCTTTTTTCTGATAATCAGGATATTTGTCTTTCTCCATTCCTAAGGTCCATTTCTCATTCTCTATGACTTTTTGAATATCACTAGCAAACTTGGCATTCAGATCCACAAGGTCTTTGAGGACCCAATCATACAGCTCAGGCAAATCATCAATTGCTATCTCCTTACTTGGGTAAACAACCCCCTAGCCTCCATTTTTGTTCATTCTTTTCCAATCCAAAAATCATTGGCATTGGCAGAAGAAACAGTAACAAAACAAAATCGGATAGCTCTTGCTTCTCCCTTATCAATTATTAAAAACCCACTATATACAAGGTTTTTTTCTATATAACTTGTCTGTCACCTATGGTATTCTAAGCCAAAGGGCAAGCATGCTTTGTGTATGAATTAAACAAAATTAAGTGTTACCAATGAATTCACAATGGAGAAAAATTTGGAGTCTTTAGCTAAAGGATTACATTGTCCAACTAAATCATAGATGAAAACTTGGACCCGAGTGTCCAGAGAGAGAAGAGACTTTTGTATTTAAAAAAAAAAAAAAAAAAAAAAAAAAAAAGGAATGAGTTAGAGAGGGGAGATGCCAGGTAAGAAAAAAGAAGTTGGATATAATTAGAGATTTTGATTTGGAATGAAGAGAAGAATGGGGGATTGGTGGCTAATTAAGCTTTGCCTTAGATTCAAAAAACTAGGGCTTTAGCAATCCATTCTGTCTTAGAGCAATATAGAGAAGAGGGCAAAGGATCATTTCCTCAGTGTTTGAGAGAGAATATTTGGGTTAGATTAGAAAGATGAAAAGAGCAACTTGGGAATGAGGTTGGTAAAGGAGGTAGAGACTTCAATAGTAAAGACCAACAAAAAAAGACATCTAATTTATAATAGGAAAAATCTGTCCCAGTTCACTGGGCCTATTTTCACCTTACTCTATCATTCCTCCTATTGCAAACAGTTTGGGTCTCAAGACAATTCTCTTTAAAATGGGGAAGAAGTGAGTACAACAGATAGAGTGCTTCCCTGGCATGAGGAAGACTCATCTTCCCAAATTCAAATCCAGCCTTAACATTTACTGAGTGATCCTGGGCAAATCACTTTATCCTGTCCATCTCAGTTCCTTATGAACTGGGAAAGGGAATGATTAGCCACTCTAATATCTTTGACAAGAAAACCTCAAACAGTCACAAAAACCCCAAATGGGAAATGGGACTGAAAAACAACTGACGATTTTAATGTATTCATTTCATAGAATAATAAATGTGAAGTTGATTTTTCATTCTGAAATTTTTTTACTAACTTAATAATTAATATCACTGAATCTCAGTGGCCAGTGAGTGCCAGCCATAGCTAAACTAGAAAACCATCCAACCTTCATGTGACCACTTCCAGGAGACTCATATTCCTTGGCTTTGAATCATTGGGCCCTAGAGAAGGTGTAGAGGTTCATTTTGGCTTAAAACAAGCCAAAACTTCTTTTAAAAATTAGCTAATCTCTTTCATGTCCCTTCAACCTTTGACAGAGTCACTATGAATTTGAGTATTCTTTCCAATACTGCAATTTGCAATGCAACTCATCTATGACATCTTTCAAAGTATATATATAGATAGATAGATAGATAGATAGATAGTCAGTGCATTTGCTCTGCCAGATGTCTACATAGCACACTGAGGGTCTCTCTCTAGATCCACGGATCCCAGTGGGACACATAAGCTATGTACTTACTAGCAATCCCTCACTCCTTTGTCCATCCCTTTTTTCCTCATGACAACCCTTCAATATGAGGATAACCATTCAAGTAAATACTACTTTGATGACCCAATCTGCTAGTCTAGCCATGTATCTCAATGGCTCTGCTCATTTTTGCCATATTATTTTCTGGTCAGCTGCTATTTCTATGCTTTAACATGAAATGTGTTGTGTAGGAGGAAAGGAGATTTATGTGATCTCTGAATAAGATTATCAGGGAGGACAGAAAAAGTTACAATAAGCATATGAAATAGTTTAGGATCACAAGATCTAAGAAATGAAGGGATGTAGGCAGCTAGGTGGCTCAGTGAAGTCAGGAAAACCCGAGTTCAAATTTGACCTCAGATACAACACGTCCTAGCTGTGAGACCCTGGACAAGTCACAACCCCAATTGCCTCAGGGATATAGACATTATTCAACACAAACCACTTTTTTTTTTCTTTTAACTATACACTGGAGATATACATGCAAAACCAAAGATGGTCCCTGCTTTGAAGAAGCTTGTATTCTAACAGAAGGAGAGAATGGTGATCATGAAGAAGTATTAAATCTTTTGGAAAATTAGAGATGATGAATGGATCGGTAGGAAAACAGATGGGGCCATCTTTTCTACAAATAGTGTTCATTAGGATTCCTTAACTAAAAAGAAGGTGGAAAAAGACAAAGGTATGCATGTAAACCAAGTCAGATGGCAAGAGTATAATATTGTGGGTGAACTGAGGCACTCACCAACCAGCACAATGCAGTGATTGACCCATAGTCACACATCCCATTAAATATGGAAGTCCAGGTGAGAATTTGGGTTTAATGAAAAGTTTGGAATAGGGTGAAATTAACAAGGAAAATCAATATGGTAGGCTGAATTCAGTTTCATTATATGACAGGGTTAATAGGAGCTTCACTCTAAGAAATCTGGACCAGTGCTGTCCCCCTTCTAAGCAATGTCTTCCCAGGAACACCTTAAAGGCAGAAGGAACTTTGATTCATTCTTCTTTGTCAGGTACCCCATTGAAAATTCTGACAATGGTAATTATCATCGTCAGTAATAATTACGTTATGCTTGACAAAACAACACATATTATATGGAGCTTTTCTTCCGAGGAATTCAACATGCTGCTATCATCCTACTCATTATTTTCCTACATAGAAAGTGGGGGTGGGATGGAGGTGAAACCGATTCTTCTGTAATATTGTGAAAAAGAACTGGCTTCTATTTCCATTTGGGCCTCGGTCATCTATTTCAAAGAATAGCAATTCAAGCAGATTCCTCTTTCTCTTAATTAGCAAAGTCTTCCTTGAGTAAATTCCCAAAGCCAACAAGGTTTTTTTTAAACCTCATACCTGAGAAGTCTGAAATTCTTGTAATTCTCTGCACCAATGTGATTGGCCAGCTAACCGATTTTTGTCTCGGGGATTCTCAATCTGTACAACCAGAGTTTTTTTTATTTCCAGGCCAATTTTCTTGCTTTTACACGGGCTCCTCCTCTCACGTAAGGAATTTTCCCAGTAGAGACAGACCGTGATACTTGATGATTGGAGAAAGAGGCAGCGGAATGTCTGGCAACAGTGTTAGACTCAGGCGAGGCACTTTGGAGCAAACGAGGGAAGAGAAATCCAAGCTGGATGTCTAATTTGCAGGAATTGAGGGGCTTAGAAGGCTGCCCTAGAGTATTGAGGGGTTAAAAAGCCACAAATTTCTAGGAGGTGAAACTTTTCCTGGCTCTGAGGTTATACCGTGTTCTGAATATGAACTGGTGGCTGGTTAGAGCTCTGAGCCTGGAATGGGGCAGAAGCAAGTTCAAATATGATCTCACTAAGTGTGTTACCCTGGACAAGTCACTAAATGCTGCCTGCTTCAGTTTCCTCAATTGTAAAAAGGGGACAATGATAGTTCCAATATGGCCCGATTGTTACAATGATCAAATAAGATTTAATTTGTAAAGTGCCCAGCACAGAGAAGGTGCTTAATAAGTGTTGGTTTCCTCTCTCATAGTCTTTTAAATTTTTATACACACACATATATAAAATATATATCTTTATATATTATAGACATTGGTGCTGGGGTAGGTAAGTGAGGAGAGAGATTCAAAGCTGTATTCAAAGTTTCCCAAGCTTGGGACTACACCATATTGATAGTCTCCAGCACAGATGTTCACTTCTCTTTTAAGAGAAGGCTGTATGTAGGGCCTTCAGAGTGCGAGTCAGCAGGTCTAAGCTTCAAATGCCATCAAAGACATTTCCCTACTGTGTGACCCTTAAATCACTTAAAATATCTGAGGCCGTTTCCTCATCTGGGTTAGTGAGAGTAGGGATGAAGAAAACCAGATGTGTCTGTATTCAGAAAACTCAAGTTGAGTTGAAAACACCAATTTCCCATTTTTCACAGGCCAGAGAACAAAGGTTTTCCCAAAATCCCTCCCTCCTATGCTGTTTTAGTTACCTACTGAATCCCCCAACCTGCTTCAAGGTTAGAACCAGGATGAAGTAGGAACATAGGGTGACACCTTCTGGTTTCAAGGTTAACATTCAAAGTCAGCACTCTCTGAGTGACCCTGAGTGGGTGATTTGACTCTCTATGCCTCAAGCAGAGAAGGTTGAAGGTGGTGGAAGGAGTACTCAAACAGGAACAAAAATCATACTGGTAAGGACCCTGGACGTCAAAGTGTCGAATCCCTATTGTACAGATAAAGAAACTGAGGCTGAGAGGAGTTAAAAGATTTGCTTGCCTGTGGTCATACAACCAGCAGATATTGAAACTGATTTGGAAATGTGATCTGATCACTGTGATCTTAGGCAAATGCGTGCATCTGCCAAGCAGGGGGACTGGAGCAGATGATCCCTTTCTGGTTTTGAATCTATGAACCCATGACTCCATCTTGCAAGAAGAACATCTTTGGTAACTTCCAAGTGGCAGTGGTGGAATTTGAACTCAGGTCTTCCTGACTGAGCCAAGCCCTCTAGCCATTAGCCTCTGGAGCTTCTAACAAAACATTTCAAGGGATTGAAAAACAAAATAATCTATTAAGAAGCCCAAACAAGCCCTTGGCATTCTGATTTGTGGCCAACGTGTGTCTAACAAAATTAGAAATGGAAGGAATCTGAGGGGTCATTTGGTTAACTGTTCCATCTAATTCAATAGTCTTTTTTCCACTATCCCTGGCAGATGGCTACCCTCCTTCTCCGCTTACCTATTATCAAGAGATGAGAGTAACTATGACAACATGTCAACCAGATAAGCTACATGAGACAGTTTGCTAATCAAGAAATCATCATATGACCTTTGTAGACATGGAAATATTATTATTTGTTTCACAAAACTGTGATTGCTATCAGAGAAAATATGAACTTTGTAGCAGGAATACTGTAAATATTGCCTCCTTTTCATTTGCTGTAAAAGTTTATGGAGATTGACAGACTCTTCTCTTATTAACATATGACCTAGTTTCTACAAAATTTAATGGCCCCAGGCCAGGCATGCTTTGCAGTAAATTTGGTAATTCTTTATGTCTGTCTCCACCCACCAACATATACTGTACGATTATTCACAATCTGTATTGGTTCACAAGCCAGTAAGCATTTGATTCAATTCAAAAAATATTTGTAAAAGTACCTACTATGTGCTAGAAGTTAGCACTTCTGGTAACATCCCACTATGTGCTAAAAGAGGGAAGGAAAGATGAAAGAAAGGAGAAGAGGAAGAGAGAAGGAAAGAACTAAAGGAAGTTAGGAAGGAAGAAAAAAGAGGGAAGAAATAGATATGGGAAGGGAAGAAAAGGATGAGGGAGGAAAAGAGGGAATTAGGGAAGTAGGGAGGAAGGAATTTAGGGAGAGAAGGAAAAGGGAGAAAAAGGAGGAGGGGAAGAGAATGGAAAGAAGGAAGGCATTATTTGCTAGGATTCTTTCTCTAATAGATCTCTATAAATTCTCTATATTCCCTCATTTAAACGTAATGATTTTATTTAAACATAATTATATTTGCATATAATTCATACCCCATAAATAAGACCTGCATGATTTATGACAAGTGCTTTAATCTCTCCTAAAGGGGTTGCCCCAGATGATTAGAAAGATCCTTGAGTATATTAACAATCTGTCTTCGGACCTTTTCTTTAATAATAATAGCAGGTATACTTGCCCTTGCTATGGACCAACCTTAAACAAAATCACAGAAACCAGAGGTTAATTTCTGGTTCTCATTCTCCTCATTTCAATGCAACAAATATTCATATGTACTGTGTGTGTGTGTGTGTGTGTCTGTGTCTGTTTGTCTAAAGCATTGGGGGAGATGCAAAATCACATAAACTACTTTCCTGCCCTCTTGAAGAGGAAGTCTGGTATGGACGATGATGCCCGTGAGAATTGGGCATAAACAAATGCTATGTGAAGTCTCAGAAGAAAGAGTTGCTATCTCCCCTTGCACATATTCCATTTCCCAAGGTATCTAATGCTTTCCTGCTGCCCAGTTCTCAGCAAGAAATGTTCTGATCAAACTGAAAGCTTCTGATTAAACTAATTCATAATAAGATGTCAATCGCTAGATGTGGCCAACTCTCAACAATGTTGTCATTAAAAAAAAAGATCAAGGGAAAAGAAATGGATTTAGACAAGAATTTCAGGAATATTGAACCGTTTGTTTCTAAAGATTTCAACGTGAGATGTTTGAAGATCATATTTCTTTAGTTTATGGGGGTACATGTGATAAGAAGAAAAAAAAAGGCTCAATTTGGGGCTATAGTTTTTGGGCAGCCAGAGTACACTAACGCCCATGGGGCTAAGAGAAAAAGACACTGGCAGGTGGTGGAGGGCCATGGGGTGATAGTAGAACATCAAAGACCAACTTAGAAATCTTGCCAAATCCCATGTCTCCCTTTCTTTTCCCTTCTCTCCCCACTGGAAAAAAATACTATCTAAGGGAACTGAGAGGCTCTGTGCCTGCCTACCCTATTATCTCTCCTTGGAGATAGGCAGGGGCTTAGGAAAGAGGTGTCTGGGGAGGGGTTTGCATAAACTGGTTTCTTTCATCACTACAGAGTCTCTCCATTTGCAGGAAACTTATCTCCTCAATTTCATCCCTGGTTCTGCTTTTTCTTTGTTCTTTACTCCTTCCTTCCTGATCTGCTCCAGGGAATAAGCTCTTTGGTGAAATAGGGAAAAAAAAAAAAACAACTTTGCCTGGATAGGCCCAGTATGAGCTTCATGGGGTGTAGAAATCAGAAAGGGCTTGGAGGCACTTTTAATAATGTTTGGCCAACAAATGGGTCTTCAGAACACTTGTGAGTTCCAGGCAATGCTGGCCCGGGGATAGTTATCTGCATTATCATCATGGCTCTAATCTCTATTTGTTGCCAGCAGATCCAGAACTTGGATCACAGATAATGGAGGTAATAGCAAATAAGTGTTAAGAACCCCGCTGTCAAAGCAAGTCTCAAATACCAATCACAGTTTTCCTTGGCAACATCTTTCTCAACCCCTGTCAGTCTTTCTGCCAAACTGTCTCCAGAATTCTTCAAAAACATATTAACAGTACTTTGTTCTTCATTAAAGATTTCTAATAATGCATTGGTAATTTTCATGCCATAATAGTATGTATTATTTATAGAGCATTTCTCTGAGGCGTATGAAGTATGAAATAGACTGTCATTAATTCTTGTCATTCCCCTAAGATGAAAAACTTCTGATTCTAGTTTTGCAGATAGAGAAAATTAGAAAGAAAGAATGAAATAGGTTCATATCTGGCATGGGATGGCTGCTCTGTTGGGCATTCAGAGCCCTTCTCAATCTGTCCCCTTCTGGCCTTCCCAAGGATTCTAGCTATCCATCCAGTTTATAATCATGTCATATTGATTTACTAACACCCCTTCCCATCTCCTTTCTCTCTTGCCTGGAATCTTGATCCTTCAACATTCTGGTTTTCATCAAGATCCAAATCAAAGCAATAGCTTTTGCATGAATCCCCCCCCCCCCTCCCTGCTTCTAATGTTGTCCCCTAGAATACTGGTTCTTAAACATCTTGGTCTCTCCTTTAAAAACAATTGAGGATTCCTCCAAAGAGCTTTTATTTACATGGGTCAGACCTAGTAATGCATGTCATGTTAGACACTTAAAACATCTTGGTATTAGTTTTGATCTTGTGGACACCTTAGGAAAAAAAAAAAAAAGGTCTTCAGATTCCCATTAAAGGGACCTCAGAAGTCTGTAGACCTCACCTTGAAAATTATTCTCCTAAGGAGTTAAGATTGTATAGATATGGACATGTCACCTGCCATGTGTATTCTTCGCATGAATAAATTAAGGATATCAGTTGTCTATTGGATGATCACCAGTGTCCAATAGTATAAAACCTAGATTTCCTCTTATTGGTCGATCTTACTATATACACTATTGTACATAAAGAAGTCAAAAGAACTGAGAATTAACCCAAGATAAAGATAATATTTGTGTTAGTTATTTGGATAGTCAGGGGAAAATGATATTATTTTCATAAATGATTTAAATCTAAGGTTTATACTAAATCCATGGTACATGAGAAGGGCAAGTCTGGATTGAGATAAAACCTGAGCTTTAATAAATAATTCTCTCTACAATAATAGGGAAGGCACTGGACTCCTCTAAACTGCTGTATTCTAATGCCTTTCCTACTCAGAGTGAATCTTTCATTTATTCTATATACACCTTGTACAGCTCTAGTTGTTTATATTTTCTCCTCCATCAGAATGTAAGCTTTATGAGGGCAAGGAATAAACTTTTGCCTTTCTTCGCATCTCCAGTACAGTACCTGAAATACAGTTTTTAATAAATACTTGCTAACTTGACTTTCCTCATCTGTAAAATGGGAGGACAGGATAGCTAGGTCCTCTAGTACCTCAAATGGGAAGATCTATGTTAAGTGCTCTGCAAAATCTTCAGATACTCCCCAAGGGTCAGCTAGCATAAACTTTAAGATGCCAGGTAAATGAGTTATTATTTAGGGTATTAATAGTATTATTAGTATTCTTATTGCTGTTACAAATATTACTAACATATTAGTAAATTACATATACTACTCTTAGTAGTTACACATTCTCTTCATAGTACATTGCATGTGCCACACTTAATACATTATACATGCTACTCTTAGTACATTACATGTACTAGTTTTAGTACATCACATGTCCTACTGTTAGTACATCACATATACTACTCTTAGTAATTGCATGCATTAGTGCAATTACTAAGTGCAACAGTACATAATATATTGCATGTGCTACTCAGTATATCACATGTGCTACTCAGTATATCACATGCTACTCTTAGTACATCACATGTGCTACTCTTAGCACATTACATATACTATTCTTAGTATATTACATATACTACTCTTAGTATATATGCTAACATACTAATATATACTACTATTACTTATACTACTAAATATTATGATTCACATATAAAATTATTCCCTCTTTAAGTACTAGTCACACCACACTGTTAGCAGACTAGTTCCTTCAATTTCTCTCTGAGATGAGTATCACAGTAACAGACTCAACTTAATAAAAAGATGCTCAGCTCCTGGTATCATAATTCTGCATACTCTATTCTTTTTCTTGCTCGATATGGATTCAGGCATTACTAGTTTATTTCATTTTCAATACTGGAAAAAAAAAGTATTCTCATTGTACTTTATAGAATTCTAAATAAAGAGCTAAAAGACTTTGAAGTTAAAAGGATCTTAGTCCTAATGCTTCCTGACACTCCTGGGGTGGCCTTGGAAAGCCACTTTCTTCCCTGAGTCTTCATTTCTTCAACTATAAAAAGGAAGGGCCAGATGAAGTGTTGCCTGTGTTCCTCAGGCTCCTTTTCACTTTTACATCTATGATTCTATGCCAGAATGGAATTAGACAAGCGCCTTCATTTTACAGATTAGAAGATTCTCAGAGAAGCTCCAGGTTTAACCTAAAGTGACCCAGGGGGAACCTCTGACTGTACTGTACTAGAACATCTCTATGGAACTACTTCCCTGTCTAACCATGGGCTCTCTTCTATCATCACAGAACTCTCTATGGTCAGGGGCGTTCAGACCTGGCAGTTGAGCCTCTAGGAATTCTCCAAGTGCTGCCTGACTTAGGGCTTGGAGGAAAAAAATATCCATTTAGGGCTACGTGTGGAGTTACCAAACAGAGCTCTGATTTTATGACTTTTTTTATGATGCCTGTCAAGAGCCTGCCAACTGTTAAGTCAAGATGTGAAGTCTCTGGTGTTTGCTAGAGAGGACTTTCTCTTATAGAAAGGAAAGTTGGAGCCCTCCAATCATTTATTTGCTTGTCAGCTTTTTGGGTAATAACCAATTAGAGAAATCATTGCAGATCAAGAGAACATTGTACATAGTAATAAGATTAAGTGATGATCAACTGTGATGGACTTGGTTCAACAATGCAGTGATTCAAGGCAATTCCAATAGACTTATAATGGAAAGTGTCATTCGTATCCAGAGAGAGAACTACAGAGACTGAATGTGGATTGAAGCTTAGTGTTTTCATGTTGTTTTTTCTTCTGTTGTTGGTTTGCTTGGTTTTTTTTTCTTGTGGTTTTTTTTCCTTTTGATCTGATTTTTCTTACACAACATGAGAAATATAAATATATGCAATTCTTTTAAACATATTTCCATATCAAATTGCTTGCTCTCTTGGGGATGGGAGGAAGAAGGAAAGGAAAAAAAAATGTGGAACAAAAAGTTTCTACAAAAATGAATGAAACTATCTTTATATGTACTTAGAAAAAGAAAATACTATTAAAAATAATTGAAAGTAGTCTTAGGGACCGTGTTATTACTTTTGGCTGCCACTGGATTGTCAAGAGTATATCTGACCAGAAAGAACTCTGGAAGGTAGGGGATAGTATACAACTTAATACCAGCTACTTGGGAAAACCGAGGCTGCTGGATTGCTTGAATTAGGAGTATTCTGAGCTGCAAAAGAGCTAAGGTTAAGTGGATATCTGTTCAGAAACAATCTGATGAACCCTAAATGGCCAGGAGAGTACAGAAGATAATAAGGGGCACATGATGTCAATAACCCAATATGGCTAAGAAAGAGAGGTCACAGCTCCCATGCAGACTGACAAGAAGGTTGGGCCCATCATGGATCATTAATGCTTCCAATCTGGGCAAGTCTCAAAAAAAGAGACAAGTTTGAGGACAAATGGGGGGAGGTTAGGGGTGTCTCAACTGAACTTAGGACTTCCAGGTGCTAGGATTGAGCATGCTGTCAAGATACTTATCTAGGACCTGATTGTTCAGTGTCTGTTTTCTCAATGATAAGATTGCTGTTTTCCCATCTCTGCACTCCAACTCTGATCTTTGTTCTTTTGCTCTAACAGTACCTCACACCTGTCATAGCTTGCTCTTTCACTTTTACCTCATAGAATCCTTTACTTTCTTCAAGACTTTGCTCAACATCTTCAGCCAGAAAGATTACTATATTATATACATATACTATAGATCATATATATTATGTTATGTTTTATATATATAGCATGTGTGTATATTTATTTGTTTGCTTGTTTATTTTACTATTCTTTCCTTAAAGGAGAACCCTCCAAATAGGGGTAGAATTACAACTTGTGTTCCTTCCATTTCTTGTTGGTCATATACAGATAATATTTAAAACTAGAAGAGATCTTAGAAGACAGTTAGGTCCCATTTTATCAAATCAGGAAACTTACAGAAAGTAGATTTCAAACAAGTTCTTCTGAATATAGTACACTTTTTCCCACTGTTTCTTAGTCAATAAATCTTACAAAATTGCCTTACAGACATGGACATTAAGTGATTTCCTGAAATTAGGAAGGGTCAGTGGCAGCATCTGAAATCAGAGTTGAATTTAAATGCCTATCTTTCTGACTGTCCACTATTTCCCAGTGCCTTTATTTCTTCCCTTATAAAATGTATATAACACTACATGATTCAAACAGGGTACAATGGAAGAAAAAAATGAAGTACTATATATGGTAATAAGCTAATGAATAGGAAAGCTATTGCAAAAGAAGTACTATATAAATTTTAGGAAATGTCATTATTATGTTCTAGTTATGTTATGGCTTCTCTATAATAATTCATTCACCCAGCGATGCAAAAGTCAAACCATATAAATAGATCTTTACTCATCTGGGCATATGCTAGGCCCACATGATAAATCTTCTATCTCTTTGAAACAATGCTTTTGACTTAATAACCCCGCTCCTCCCAGGGGCACACAGCTATTGCCTGTTGGGAAACATGGGAATTTGGCACTGGTTCAGGAGTCTGAATTAGGACTGGCTACATCTGATTATCACCATTTGACCCATCTCTATTGGAGTGGGAAAATCAGAGAAATTATCTACTCTGAACTTTAAAACTTGAGCAAAGTTAAATTTCCAGTTGATTGGACTTAATTCCTGTCCGATTCCCGAGAAACTATTCATGCCATCAGATAGCACACGCTCCTGTGCTCAAAGTGAGACAAATCATGTTTCCAATTGTGAAAGGGGCAAAAAAGCTACAGGGAAATTTTTTAGTACCTTGAAAATGACCTGCAATGGTTCAGGGTCATGAAAACCTAAGTCAGTAGAATTATTTTTAATCACCGCAGTAACAATATAAAATAATTTCGGGTGAAATAGTTGGGCTTGTGGGCAGTTTGACCCAGAGGTCACTTGTTTTTAGTTCTGTCTGAGAACAGGATGAAACATTCAACAGCCTCTAAATCAAACTGATCTTTTTTCTACTACCTGCAATTATTAAAACATATTCTTGAAAAGTACTTGTAAACACCAAAGCAGTGATGTCTGAGAGTCTTATACTTTTTTTGGTTTTTATTTGGCTCTTCATTCTGAATCATTTATTTATGTTGTTTCCTTAACACTGGTCATCATCTCTAAAAAGCATACCTTGCTTTTCACAACCTGGTCCAGGCTTACCTTCCTGACCCTAGTATAGAAGACTGCTTTCTTGCCTAGAATTTTTGTTGTAAACCAACTAAATGCCGTTTTTTCCATCTCTATACTCCCAACTCCTATCTTTGTTCTTTTGCTCTGACAATAAGCCATACCTAGGGTAGCCTGCTCTTTCACTTTTGCCTCATAGAATCATTTACTTTAAGGCTTAGCTCAATATCTGCATCCAGAAAGAGCATTGTCTGGACTAAATGGGGATCACAACATAGTAATTTTACTTTTTGTTGTTTGCTTTCATTTTCTTTCTCATTTTTTTTCTTTTTTGATCTGATTTTTCTTGTGCAGCATGATGAATGTGGAAATATATATAGAAGAATTACACACATTTAACCTATACTGGATTACTTGCTGTCTAGGGGAGAAGTTGGGGAAAAGGGAAGGAGAAAAATTTGGAACAAGATTTTTGTAAGGGTGAATGTTGAAAATTATCTTTGCATTTATTTTGAGAATAAAAAGCTATTATTAAAAAAAAAAAGACAACTCAAGCATAACCCTCTATGTAACATCTGGTCTATTCTCTAAAACTGTTAAAATATTGTCATTTTAAATGCTGTCATTTATGATGAATTTACTTATAAAGGCTTAGTTGATAAGTATTATCTCTTCCAATCAAAAAATAGTAATGCTAGCTAACACATGGTACTTTAAGCTTCAGCAAAATATTTCACAAACATTAACACAGTTCTTGGTACTTGGAAAGCACTTAATGTTTGTTGACTATTCTACCCTTGAGAAGGGGGAGGGAGAAGGGAACAAATGTTCACTAACTGCCTACTACAGTCAGATGCTCAACAGATATCTCATTTGCTCCCCCAAATTTTGGCAGGTAGGTTCTATTATTATCCCCACTTTATATGACTTGCCCAGTTCCATAACTAGTAAGTCTCTGAGACTGGACTTGAACTTGGGTCTTTTCTCAGCTTCAAATTGAATGATCTCTATCCACTGAACGAACCAATTAGCTGTGTTGAAAAGAGATGATTTTATTTGTCTTTGTTTATGACATGGTGCTCGTCACCCAGAAGACATTGCTCATTGACTGATTGATTCGGTTAATGGGAAAACAAATCCTTTCTCTCCTTCATGCACATTTCACAGCTAATATAAACAGTCCACAAATAGGTATCATCATCTTTCCCCAATGTTGTAATGGCCATTTAAATAATATTTGTTGGCAAATCAGCCTTTCGCTCACTGAAGATACTTAGTGGTACTCTATTGTTTCCAAAGATCAACCATGGGATTTGGATGGGAGAAGTACCTTTGGAACTCCCCTGGTTCCTCACAGCAGGGCCCTGTAAACCACAGGGATTTCAATGTTTATACAATCACTTCCTTTTGTTTATTGCTTTTAATCCTTTAAACTAATATATACCGATATTAACAAAGCAATGATAACAAACCAATGCTTTGAAACGAAAAGAAGCTACTATGTGTCAGATGCTATATACTAAGTATACAAGCTATGTAGTTCTAAGATATACTTACTTAAGATACACTGACAGCCTCTACTGGGCTTATACCCCAAAGAGATACTAAAAAAGGGAAAGGGACCTGTATGTGCCAAAATGTTTGTGGCAGCCCTGTTTGTAGTGGCCAGAAGCTGGAAAATGAATGGATGCCCATCAATTGGAGAATGGTTGAGTAAATTGTGGTATATGAATGTTATGGAATATTATTGTTCTGTAAGAAATGACCAGCAGGACGAATACAGAGAGGCTTGGCGAGACCTACATGAACTGATGCTGAGCGAAATGAGCAGAACCAGGAAATCATTATATACCTCAACAACGATACCGTACGAGGATGTATTCTGATGGAAGTGGATTTCTTCAACAAAGATAAGATCTAACTTAGTTTCAATTGATCAAGGATGGACAGAAGCAGCTACACCCAAAGAAAGAACACTAGGAAATGAATGTAAACTGCTTGCATTTTTGTTCTTCTTCCCAGGTTATTTATACCTTCTAAATCCAATTCTCCCTGAGCAACAAGAAAACTGTTCGGTTCTGCACACATACATTGTATCCAAGATCTACTGTAATCTATTTAACATGGATAGGACTGCTTGCCATCTGGGGGAGAGGGTGGAGGGAGGGAGGGGAAAAATCAGAACAGAAGTGAGTGCAAGGGATAATGTTGTAAAAAATTACCCTGGCATGGGTTCTGTCAATAAAAAGTTATTTAATAAAAATAAATTAATTAATTAAAAAACAAGATACACTGACAGCTAGAATTTATGCTGAACTTTGAAGTTCATAAAGCATTTTACCTGTTATCTTGTTTGACCATCTCAAGAATCCTGGGAAGAGGGACAACTAGTTGGTGTATTGGATAGAGTACCAGCCCTGAAGTCAGGGCCTGAATTCAAATTTGGCCTCAGACACTTAACACTTTCTGGCTATGTGACCCTGGGCAAGTCATTTAACCCCAATTGCCTCAGGGGAAAAAAATGAAAACAGAGAAAGAAAGAATCTGTGGGGAGCCGGCCCTAATCGCATCATACCAAAGACTTCCTGAACAGGAATCTCCTAATCACATCCTAACTTTGAATAGGCAGATATCTAGGCATCCCCTAATCGCATCATAGAGCTTCCTGCCACCTGAAACATCTGAGCAGCTCATCCTTGGGCGGGATACCAACCCTTTGTCTAGGACCCCCACCCTGTACTGTGTTTGAACAAACCCTGCCTTCTTTTCTACAGCTATATATATCTGTACTATTGCACCCATTAAAATGAGGCTTGATCAGATGAATTTGCCTTGCCCTTATCTCTTTTCTTCCAGGGTCCACACACTCTGCCTCGCGGGCAGGAATCCTAGGAAGGAAGTACTATTTGTCCCTATTTTAGAAATGAAGTAAACTAAGGATAAGAGAGTTAAAGTGCCCTCCAGCAGAATATGAATTCAGGTCTTTTTGGCTATGATGCCCTAGGATGCTTGGGAACATTCTCCATTTGAGCTATGGAAGGAATCTCAACAATCATTTAGAGTAACCCATATGCAAATTAATTACAGGATAGCACACTCGGAAAGAGTTCAGGGGGGCTTCACTTTTGGGCTGAGAGAACCCAGACATAGGTCACACCATCACTGCGAGCCCCAGAAAGCTCTTGAGGACTATTGGTTGCCAATCTACTGGTGGATTTTTCTTAGTGGACGTTCCCTTGATGAGTATATTCACAGGTCCAGGACAGCTATACATTTCAAGAAGTGTGTATAAGATCATAAGATCACCGATTTAAAGCTGTGAACTTGCTCCTCACTTGACAAAGGAGGAAACAAGCCTAGAGGGCTTGCTCAAAAATCACACAGGCAAGAAACTCTGGCAACATCAAATCATCTTACTCCAAATCCAGAATCCTTTATATGAATCACCTGTAAAGCATAAACTGGGACTGGAGGAGACCTTTAGAAGCCACATGGTCCAACCCACTCATTTTACAGAAAAAGAAACTGAAGCCCAATATGATAGCGGTAGTTAAAAATCAGGGATGAAATGTGAAATCTCAGCAGGCCCTACTGACTCCACTATTGGGCCCCATGGCTTCCACCTTAAGCAATCTTTTCTTTTCTCTTCACAGCGCTTTTTCCTCTGTTCTCTGACTTTATGGGACCCAAGAGGCAAGCATTCCTGTCTCACCATACCCTTCCACGCTAAGAGCCAGTATCATTTGTAAGCCATTTTCACTTATGAGTTTGGTACCCTGGGTGTCACTGCCTACTTTTTCACTCTTCAAAGATTTCTTTATAGGAGTTTTCACTCTCCTGGGTCTCGTAAGGGGTTCTAACGCATTCCTGGCCATTTTCTTCCTCTTCTAATGGTTTCTTCTTTCCAGGATTTCCCTTGAGTTCTCCTAATTTACACAGCAGGTAATAATATTTAGCAGCCTTCAAAAATAGTTCTCTTTTCTGGGATAGAAAATTAGATTTTTTTTTCTGGACTGAAGAGGAGCTTTGATATATCCTTATCTACTCAATTTTCCCAGGAAGGCCAGTAACATTTAATGTGAAGGTTTTCTAATATTCTCACAACTGGCACAGTGATGATACATTAGGGACATGGGGAGGAAATAGATGGATTTTTAGCAGGTATATTTGGGGGAAAAAAGAGAGGCTATTATTTTTAGACATTTTCTCTGTCAAGGCCCCATTCTAGAGAATCTTCCATTTCAGGGTGCCTTCTAGCCTAGGAAGAAAGTAATAGGATTAAGAGGAAGATAGGATGGGATACACGATTTAGGAAAAAGATGTCTTAATGAGCTGGTATCTTTGCCGGTGATTTTTAAAAATAAAAATATCCCAAGGGGAGTCTTATAGTGGCTGATGCCTATTGGGTTCAAGCAAACTTCTCCCTACAAGTTAGGCAAACTCTTCTGAATCTAAGGCTTTGTGATGACCAAATTAGCACCCTGGATACCTTAGAATCAGCTGGAGTCAGGATAAGCAAAAGTCCTTGGTCTTTATGGGTAGGAGTGAATTGGATGGATGCAGAATCCTCTCCTCTTCATCTCCCACCCAGAAGTGACCCTGGATAGTTATTCCACCCCCTAATCCCTCCTACAATTCCTTGTATACACCAATTATCAAGCTAGCACAGAACAGTGGGAAGGGTCATTTTCCAAGCATTAACTCAAAGAGTTTCAGCCCTTTATAGGGTTTAATCAGAACTTTCATTGGCCCTAATTGAATTTCTCAAAAGCTGTAAACATCTCTTCCCAATACTGACTCTCAAATATAAAAGCAATTGGCCCCTGGGAAGATAAATCAAACCCTAGAGCCTTCCACTTCCTAGAGCTCATACTTAGCTATATCACAGTCTAGACCTAGGTTGCTCCTCAAACTCCCTAAGAACCATTAATGACACAAGAGTTTGGGCTTTTTTCCCCTTCCTATTCTTTGGAGGCCCCAAAATGGAGAAATATAGGGTCAGCAAGAAGTTGTATCAAAAGCATGTTTCTTGGGGAGCAGAGTCTAGGAAGCTGGAATAGTAGATTGTTTAGGTGAGATATGCCCAATGCTATCCTTCAAAAGTGAAATCTATGACTACAAATGTCAAGTTCATTCTACATTATTATCCATGGTCCAGCCCTGTGGCCATTGTTGAGGGACCATATGATCAAAGATTTAGAGCTGGCTGGAGCCTCCAAGCCCATGGAGTCCAACAGCTTCATTTTCCAGATCAGGAGTTCAGGGAGGTTAGTTAAATAGCTTGCCAGATAGTCTTCTGAATCCAAACTTGATGCCATTTCCACTGTAGTGTAAAGCCCCTAGGGTAGCTAGGTGGCACTAAAGTAAACAGAGTGCCACTCAAGAAGACTCCTCTTCCAGATTACACATTTCCCAGCTGTGTGACCCTAGTAAATCACTTTACCCTATTTGCCTCAGTTTCTTCACCTATCAAATGAGCTAGAGAAATATCTCTGCCTCTTTCCTCTAGTTTAAGACAATATCCCCCACATCCAATGGTCTTTCCCCAGTCCTCAGTTTTCTTGAACCATCATACACTACTACCTCCTGGAAACATCCTCTCCTTCCTTGTCCTTTGGGATCCATTAATACATGTCTTCTACTCTCTTGACAACTAATTCTTCTTCTTTCCTTCTCTGGTTCCCCCCAATTTTGGTAAGATTCCTCCAAACTCTCCTTTCATTTCTCTCTGTGTAGGAGAGAGCCATCATTTTTATGGCTTCAAATATTACTTTCATGTTGATGTCTTAAAAATCTCTAGTGCTGACCATTTTGCTGAACTCTAATCTGCTACCGCCAACTTCCAGGTGCCTCTCTTTCTCTGCATATCCAAACTTAATGTGTCTGTAAATAAATTCAGGATTCATAGGATCACAAGTCTAAGAGGTGCAAGGTCACCCCATTCAACCCACACCTGACCAAGGAGTGCCTAACCTGAGGTCCAGCAGGGAACTTACTAGATTTCAACATAATTGCTTCCTTTGTAATCTTGTGCTTTATTCAGAGCATTTCAACAAAAATAGTCTGCGACACAAAAATGACTAAGGACCTCTGGCCTCTAGACAAAGCCCTGACCTGACAACTAAGTAATCCTTTTAGCTGCAGCTTGAAGATTCCCTTCCAGTGAAGGACCCAGTTCCTAAGGAAGAAGCCCAATGCAGAGCTCCAGATCTCCTGGTTAGGAAACTTCCCGTTTCCAATTTCCCTCCTAAGTCCTTTATTCTTAATATCTTCAATCATCCTGCCCTGGGCTCAGACAAGACCACAAACCTTGAAATTATGTAGCATCTTGGCCAATAGCCTTAAAAGAGGTAGAAGCAGAATCCCAATTAATTAATTTGCCAAGGGCTTTTCCCCACTAAGACATTAGCCAGCATTTGGGCTTTGGACCCGTCACGTGCACAGAAACCAAATGGAACTCCACTTCAAATGCTTCCCGTAGACAAAATCCTTTTTTCCCCAAGTTGGAATGTAATTGGATTCAGAGTTAATTTTTAACTAAGGTGAACTCTTCTTTCAAAAAGGGTAGTTTTTTCTTAAGACTAACTAAACCAAGGTATTTAATAATTTCAATATATTTGACTTTCCTTGAATATGACCCTAAGAGATAAATCAATAAGCCAGGAGAATTGTAAATAAAGCTGATGATGCAAAGGTAAAGATAATAGCACTTAGATAATAGGATGGGGAAGGGGAGTAGGTGGAAGACACATAGAGAAACAATCATTCATTTGATTTCAAATTCATCCTCTTACCTGATTTTATGCAATCTGCTGACTTGCAAATTCCATCTGGGAAAAAAAAAGGGGGGGAACTTAGAGATAAAAGTGTACACCAGTAGCTTTTGCCCTATTTTTGTTCTTTTTAAGATTTGTCATTTTAATGGATGGTTCATTAACAGTAAACTATAGCACCCCAAGTATGATGTATCAAGGCACACCATATACATTACATTTGGAAGATAAAGACAAATATATGTGTTTACAGTGAGATTTGTATTAGAGGGAGAGAATCATATCTGCTAAGCTCCTGCATAAAGTGGAATAATCAGCTGTTTGGGCCTGCTAATCACTTTTCCCATTAAGAAACTAATCCTTTCTATGCAAACTCCTCCGACCTGAATCACTACTCTTAAATTCCAAGGAAGTCCTTCCCGAATGTCAATGAGCCAAGAGCAGTGAGCTCCCAGCTCAGTTCTGGCAGGAAATCCCATATGCCCGATTCAGATAAAATTATTTACACTTGGATCAGCTACTGACACATTTTGTATTTTGGGGGAAAAGCGATTTCCCTTTTCTTTCCCTCATTTTCCATACAAGGGATGGGAGGCCCCTTCCAACTCCAATATTCTATCGCAGCATGAGTCTTGTGATAAAAAAAGCACATGAACTAAGTAGGCTAAAGTAATTAAAAGCTCAGCTCAAACTTCGAACACCTTATTTTAGGACCCTGGGTGATCTCATGACATATTTCGTATCGCATGTTTCATACTGAGTGCATTCGAAAACTTTTGACTTTCTTCCCAAGAGACTGTTTAGAGTTGAAAAAGAACTGAGATGTAATTTAGTCTACTTTTTCAGGAAATTTGATTCCCAAGAAGGTATGTGACCTATGCAAGGTCATGCAGATAGCTAGATACAGAAATAGATACAGATATGGATAGACAGAAATAGATGGCGATATGAATAAATAGGGAAATCTCTCTATACGGATGCCTATTTTCATATAAATGTGTTCACGTAATTAGCTTTTGGTGTATACACCCACAATGTCCATTATTCCCAGAGTTAACTATTATAGCACGCGACTGATTTAGTTCTCCACTTTAGAGCTAGGGGGGTCTGCTTAGACTTACCATCATATGTGGCATAAAGAACTATCATAGTGACCGCTATGATAGTGAGCAGAAGCACAAGGACGGAAAGAGTCAGCTCTAGACCGGACCATCGCTTTGCCTTTGGCTTGGGGATGCTGATTTCAGTTATATCCATCTGGCTTTCGGATCTGCCCATAACCTAAGTTCTGAAAAGATAGAGAAAATGGCACACATCTCAGTAGTTATTAAGTGACATTTATACACACTGAAAGATGACAGTGGATTAGCAGATGAATTGTTCAAAGGGCCACTCAAAATCCCTGCCCCAAAATGAACATGCTAGAAGCTCAGAGGTCAGATCTCTCTCTCACAAGGTTTCATGGGATTTGGAGAGGCCACGGAAAGGCCAAAGAGAGTCCAAGAAAGAGGCTTAGATTTCCACAAATACTCACTCAGGGTTCTGCTCCTCAGAAGTTCACAAGCAAATAATTTCTGAACGGTAACAAAGGATCGCTTTTAATCCCTCCTCCTGATCTCTGAACCGATGTCAAAGTTTACTTTTATATCTCATGGTTCTCTTCATAATCCCGGAAATCGATGACTAATAAATGACTAAAATGACCAGAGTTTCCCAAACAAAGCCTCTTCTACCACTGGACAGTCACACCCTTAAGCACATGCACAAAACACCTTTACAGAAGTTTCTGATTTCTCGATTTTTAAAAATAGCTTCTCTATAGCTCAGCAATTCTGACAACCCTGGTCAGCAGCTCTGAACCACCTCTGCCCTGCCTAGAGAATTCATGTGAAAACTGTCACTTATTCACTCAGTGGGCCAAAAGTCAACAGCTTCAACTTTGACAGGATCTGTGTGTGGGAATATTTGTGTTCATATTTATTCATGTGTATTATACAGTACTCATTTTTATTGTCGATTCATTTTGCATCTCTTTGGAACTCCATTTGAGAAGTTTTTTTTTTGTTGTTGTTGTTGTTGTTGTTTTGTTTTGGTAAAGATTACTATCTTTACCAAATGGTGTCATTTCCTTCTCCAGATTATTTTCCAGATGAGGAACAGAGGCAACCACAGTGAAGTACCTTGCCCACAGCTAATAAGTGTCTGAGGTTGGATTTGAACTCCAGAACAGTCTTCCTAATTCCAAGTTCAGTTCTCTATCCACCTAGCTGCCTTACTATCTAGTTGTCTTATAAGTCTTCATATACATGTTTCTATAGACTATTCCTTGTGAATGTATATATATTTGAATGTGTATTTAATTGATTATGATTCTTATTAAATATAATAGGTATTGAAAGGCAGTTGTGGTATTATGGCTAGAGGAAGAAAGCAGAAAAACCCAGGTTCAAATCTACCTCATATCTAGACACTTAATCTCTCATTGTCCCCAAATAATTGTCTAGTACTTGATTACATAAGTGCCAACCAGCATTGGGAGTTTCTTCCTCTGGGAATTCCCCGCACCAGTAGAAGTCCATAGGTCTAATCCCTTTCCTTTAAATTAATGAGAAGTAGTACGACAAAATTTCAAATTTGACTCCTGAAAGCTATGTAACCTGAGCTAAATTATTTAAAATCTGACTATACTAGTTAACTCTGTCTGACTCTGGTTTGAGATTATCTTTTCACTAGGAGTTCCCTCATATCAGGGATTCTCAAACTTCTTGGTCTTGGGACCCTCTCATACTTTGAAAAATTATCGAAGACGTCCTCTTCCCCAAGAGCTTTTGTTTATGTGGATTATATCGACCAATATTTAACATATTGGAGATGAAAGCAATTTATTGTTATATTGACAATTGTTTTGACTTCTCAGGATCCCCATACAGATAGCTCCAAGTGTCCCCATCCACATTTTGAAAACCAATCCATGAAGTTTCCAAAGGAAAGTATCTTTACCAATGAATCACAGAGCTGGTCCAAAGAACCACAGTAATTGCAAATATGTACCTCTATTCTCTAAAAAGAAATAAAACTGAATTTACTCATTAGTCAATAAGCATTTACTAAATGCCAGGCTCTATGCTAAACTCTAGGGATGCAGAGAAAGGGAAAGCCATTTCCCTAGTGCTCTTCTCTTAGACCAATCACTAAGACAGAGGCTTTATTGCTATCCAGAGCAGAGACACATCTCACCAGAGCACACTGGACCATCTTTGAATCAAGGGAAGAACCCTTTGATTCTACATATTTTTATACTTTTAGAAAGGCAATATTGAACATGAATATAGGACTATAGATCATATAAAAATCTATTGTAAGAAGACATAAAACTGTACCTTAGATGTCCCAAAGTGCTCCTAACTATTCATTTGGAAAAGAATATACATACACAACACACACACACACACACACAATTTCCTATTACTGGAGGAGCATAATGCTTATCTAAACCCTGCTGATTTAATCTTGACTTAGCAGGCTGAGAAACTGACAAAAGCAGCCACAAAAAAACACTCAGTGAAAGTCCCTTTACATTTTAATTGCAATCATAATAAACCCACGAATAATTTAGATTCAAGCTTTATTTTCAAATTTCTCTTTATTTCACTTAGTACCCTGGTCATTATCTAACTACAGAAGCTTAGACCAAAACAGACAGTTTGAATTATTTTCATTTACAGTGGGCAAGGCTGCATTCTGAACTAATTAGCTAGATGAGCCATTTGGTTCTGGGCACAGAGGCATAAATCTGACTTCGATTTCAGATAATGAAGAGCATCCCAGAGCACTAAGTCCTAAGGAAGTTTTGAAGGATACTCAACATTTCCCCAAAATATGTACTTTCCATAAGCATTTCTGACACAATAATTTATCAAAGCATTAGAAAATTAGCTCTGCCCAAGGTCTCACCATCATGGCAGAGCTGGGAGAGCAACTGCAGTTCTGACTCAGATCCAGAACTTTTATTTCTCCACATTCAGAAAATACAGGAAAACGTTGCCTCCAATTCTTCCCTGTCTTTTTTTCTTCACTGAAATAACAATTAGCCAGTTAAAATACTTAAAGATGAATGTATTTAGTCCTCACCAAGCCAGCCAAACGTTTATACCAAATAAGTATTTGTTTGCTTAGATGGTAGTTGCAAAAGAGCTTAGCAAGTTAAGAGGGCCAAGTCTCCCAGCACCATGCTGCCTGCTGTCTTCCTTTAAGTGTTTCCCTCTGGCTTCTTCCGGAGTGGAGGCTGGAGCATCCAGCTCCCAATGTACACCACAGCCATGCTGGGAGGCAGACGTGGGCATTCTTAAACAGTGACCTAGTGGCAGCAGCTGCCTTGGTCGTCTCTACCCAGTGTTCCTTAGGACCCATTTTCTTCAAGGCAGGGAAATTCTAAGTGTTAATAGCATAGCTGATATTCTTTTGCAAATTGTCTTTTTCTCGCTACTTTTCTAATGGAATTACTCTAAGCAAATCTTTTAAGTGAGGAACTTAAGAAATTATACCAGAAGGAAAACATTTGGAATTCTAGCACCCAAATTGCCAGGTAGCTTAAATTACCTTAAGTAATTTGGAGAGACACATGGAGAGACAGATGGAGACACAGAGACACATGGAGAGACACAGAGACACATGGAGAGACACAGTTTTGTGGGGGTCTGAGTCTTAATCCTTAGCCCAGATGAACAACAAATTTTTTTAGAGACAAAAAGTGGGGAGGGAGAGGAAGGGACGGAATGATTCAACAGATATGGTTAAAAGGAGCAATGATTCTCCCTGCTCATTGAGCAGGCTAAGGAAAAATTACACCTGTAACACTGGCCCCCCTTTTTCCTTTGGAAGTCCTATGGTTTGCAGACCCAAGGCTTTTTTAGAATGACAGATATTAGTACTTTTGAGGGGCGGGAGGACGCTTAAGCTCCTTCCAACAGCCTCCGATCAAGCCCCTCAGTTTTAAAGAGTCGGTGGGGACTTGGAGGTTTGCTCTAGGTCATCCAGACACTGAGCAGTATTCCAGAATCCAAGCTAATCCCTCCAAGACTCGCTACCCCGAATCTTAAAGTGTGAAAGTGAAGAGCTGGAGGTGGGGGGTGGAGAGAAGGGGGCACCATTATAGAAGGATTATTCCCAGCTAGAGTTTCCACTTAATAACTATTAGTTAAGGCTCTGGACCACTCGTGGAAGTGACTAATTAAGATCAAGGGACGATTCTGATTATTTTTGCCCAGACAATTACTACTTCAAAGGGATCGAGAAAGGCAATCCTCCAGATAACCGAGTATAATCCTATTTATCAGATGGACAAATTGAGGAGCAGAAGGGAAACCGGTGTGTTGGGGATACAAGTACTTAGCAATTTCCATCTTCAAAGCACTCCTCTCCCATTAACTTATTCTTCCAGCCCCTGCGGTTATGAGATGTAATTACACTGGGTATTATTCTACCGCTTTAACAGGTGTGGAAATGGAGGCACAGGGGGTGGTCCAGAGAGGTTCCATTCTTCAGGCTCCGGCCTCAGACGGCGAGCAGCTCCCCATGGGAATTTCTCTTTCCTGGCTGCGCTTCCCGAGCCGAGCCCCGGATCGGGGAGGAAGAGATCCTGGATTCAAAGTTTCAACCGCCTCCCCGCTTTCCCTGTACGAGCCCAGGAAACCGCCCAATGCCGAAACTTTAGCGGACGCTGGGAGATGGGCGCCGGGTACCGGGCCGGGCGATTCGGGGCTCTGAGAGCCAGGAGACGGATCCGCAGCGCTTCCGCTGCAGACCGGTGGCTACTTTCTGCTGGGGAAGGGGGTTCGGGGATCGGGGGGTCCCCGAGCGGGGCGCGCTGCTCCCGTCCCGGAATCTGTCCATTTAGGTTGCGAATCGCCGGAGGGCTTGGCAAACTTTTAGCTCGCCGTGGGGAGGGACGAGCGGGGTGCGCTTCGCCCCGATGCCGGAGACAGGCGTGCAAACACAACGGAGCTCACCCCGGCAGGCGGCGGGGGGCACGGGGAGGAGGCGGCGACCGGCCCCCGCCGCTGGGCGGCTTCGGGGCGGCGGGAGGAGAAGCGAGGAGAGGGCATTTCCCGAGGCACCGCAGGGGACCGGGGCTCGGACACCGCGCTCGGCACAGAACCAAGGTTTCCCAAGCCGGCCATAGGGCAAAGGCGTGCTCCAGCCCCACAGGGGCCCCGGACCTGCGCCCCGGGGCTCGCTGCCCACCGACGAGAAGTTGCCGAAAGGGCTTGCGGAGCAGGAACGCCCAACGCCCCCCTCCCTCCGGTCCTTATCGGAGGGTCCCGCGTGCCGCCCGCCCGTCCCAGCCCACCCGCGTCTGGGCTCCAGTTCCCAGCCTCTGCCTTCCCGTCCCCAGGTTGCTCCCGGGATGCAGCGCCCCCTCGCCCGCTCCGGGGTCCCGCCTTCCAGCTCCCGGTCCCTGGGAGCCTTGCTCTCGGGCTCCGCCGCCCGACACCTGGTCCCGAAGCCCCAGCGCGGGTCCCGCATCCGTCCGCTCTCCGCTAGTCCCCACAGACTCGCTCCTGGCAGCGTCTCCCCCCGGCGCCCCCCGCTCCCCCCCCCCCTCTCCCCGGTCCCTGGGGCCGTCTCCCTCTCCCGGGACTCACCAGTCGAATCTGGGAGAAGTTAGTGGATGATGTAAATAGACACATGCCCAGCCAATGAGATCGCGGAGACCGAGGGCTGCCCCGGGAGCCCCGAGCCGTGCGCACGTTGGCAGCAGCGGGCAGCCGGGGGAAGCGCCGAACGCGGGCGAGCACCGGAGGCGGCGGAGGCGGCGGGGGTAGAAGCAGGAGGAGGAGGACTGGGGAGGGTAGAAGAGAGACAAGGCGAGGAGGGGGAGGGGAAAAGGGGTGGGAGGAGGAGGAGGAGGAGGAGATGATTTGCGGCTTTCTTCCAAGGAAGGACACTAGAGCCCTCCTCCTCTTCCTCCCCTTCCTCCTCCAGGGCTCAGGCTAAGGCCCCCGCAGGCGCCGGGAGCCCAGCGGTTCTCCAAACACCCCCCCACCCCCACCCCCACCCCCACGGAGTGGCCGCGCTCCCCAGCAGCTCCTGCCACGCGAGTTGCGCTCCAGCTCCAGCCGCGGTTCTACCCAGCTCCGCATCCCTCCCGGCACCTTCTCCCTTCTCCCCACTCTTGCTCTCCTCCGCTCCCCACCCCCGCCGTGCCATCCCCTCCCGTCCCTCGAGCCCAGCCTACGCGGCTGCTGGGGACTGAAGGGAAGCAGCTGTGGCGCTGAAGAGTGGAGGGTTAACCTTAAGACTACCCCCCCCCCCCGCCTTCCCTCCTCCCGTTGACCCTAGGCAACCATCCCTCGAGTGGGCACCTGGAAACCGGGGGCGGGGGCGTGGAGGGGATAGGTTGGCCATCACCTCCGCGAGGGCTTGGGCAAGCATTTTTGTTACGGTAAATTGAGGGCTTGCCAGGAACCCAGGTTTCTGCTTCCCCCCCGAGCGGACTGCCCTTGGAGGAGGGGTGTCGAGATCCTGCCCTCCATTTGGGGGTAGCGGGAGGTGGGGTGGGGAGGGGGAGCGGCCCGCAGTCTACTGCCCACGCTGGAGCCCCCAACAACTTGGGACTACCTCCCGCCCTGCCCAGAGACCGCCAGTGCCGTCCCCCCTGAGGCTGAAGACAAGATGCTGGGGAGAGGGAGGAGGAGGGGGGTCAGCTCTTGGAAGGGACCGAGAGTTCGTGGGCCGCATCTTCTACTTAAAACAGTCCCCTCCCATCCCTGGCGGGCGGCTCACCACACGGTCCCGCAGCTGCCAATTGTACGAAAACCGAGACATTTCTTCTCTGGCCAGAGGAAACGCAAGGAATCCCTCCCTCCCCCCTTTTCCCCTTGCGTTCAGGTGGGTTCACTATTCAAGTTGGCTCCAACACTTAACTATCTCTGAGGATTTACAACTGCCCAGGTTTTCTTTAGTCTCCAAACTCGTTAATTCGTCTATTTAAGTAGGTTTTACTTTTCAGTCACTTCCACTGGTTCTACTTGGAATAGACTTTGGATCCGGAAGGTATAAGGCTACCCTAGAGATCGTTCCAAGGGTCCTTAATCTGGGTTCAAAGGGGCCGGAGAGTAGAATTCAGACTGACTTTGAACTTGGATGGGCAAAAAAAACAAAAACAAACAAACAAAAAAAAAACTTTTTTATTCACACTCCTCTTTAAACAACAGAAATTGAGCTTTTCTTTGAATAGCAACAAAAAGAGAAGGGGTTAAGTAGCCTTCCCAAGGAGCTCTGGACAAACACACTGGGTTGACCATTTCCTAGCTATCCCGGAGATGTTAGCTTTGTACTGTATACACTGGTCTCCCTCCTTGGACTGTGAGCTCTTGGAGGGCAGGGGCTCTCTGCCTTGTCTTACGTGTCAAGCGTTTAACACGGTGCTCAATCAATGCTTCCTGAACCATCCTCACATTTTTATAAATGAGGTAACTGAGGCAGAGAGGTGAAACCATCTCATCCCAGAGCCTGCTTGTTCACGCTAGAATATTCAGCATCTCAAGGATCTGTTATTTCATAGCCAAGAACTCTGCTCTCTTCCTTGCAAAGTTACTGTGGGGGTAGATAGATTCCTCTGCTTAGAGTTCCTCCAAGGCCTACCTCTAGGTTTTATAAATAAGCAAAGTATAGTTCTTTCCGTTACACTAAGGAAAATCTTGTGGGGATTTAAGCTGAAAGACAATTGATTCTCTTCTAAATCGCAAGATCCGTTTCTGGTATTAAAATATTGTGCTTGAAAGATATAGTAAGACCAAAGCTTTGAAGCATGAAGATCATTTCAAATCTGACATATATTGTTACCTGTGTGGTTGTGGACTTAACTCCGTTTACCTCAGTTTCCTCATCTAAAAAATGAACTGGATTAGGAAATGGCCAAACCATTCCTGTATTTAGGCCAAGAGATCTCTTAGGGAGTCAAGAAGAGTCTAACAAGAACAAGCAAAGCCTCCTAATGCATTGCATTTTAACAGAGAGGTTTCTACAGCCTTTTTTAGGAAAGACTGAGAAGAGATAGGGGATTTCCTGTCAAATCAATAAGCATTAATTAAGTACTTGCCTTATTATTAACTATTTGTCCTAACTGCAGGAATTACAAAAAAAAAAAAAAAAAAAAATACAAATACAAGTAGGAAGAACTGTAATCCCTGCCCTCCAGGAGCTTATCTCCAAATATGGAAAGAATTTAGAGAAAGAAAATGAAAATATAAGGGGAAAAAATGAGACGAAGGAATCAGGAACCGAAGCTTGATTTCTTTAAAATGCAGGTTCTGGGAGGAACCAGCCAATCAGGGGGCAGGGTTGCACGGTTGGAGGGAGCTTATCTGATGAAGAGGTTTCTACTGAGTGATAGGGAAAGTTCAGATAGTCATCAGTGTGGGCTCAAAGGTTTGTTTATCATAGTATTAAGATCTAAATTATCTATAATGAAAATTTAGTAGGGACACTACTAATGTAGCCTTTCAAAATTTGTAGATTTCTCTTTATAGATTTTTTTTTGGTTACCTGTAATCTAACAATATTTCAGGTAACTAAAGAGAGATGACCACAATTCTTCTCATTTTACAGATGAAGAAACTGAGGAATAAAAAAGTAGCCAACAAATTCACTCAGCAGAAGAGCCAGTACTTTCTCTACTCCAGGGCTTAATTTCCTGGCTAATGGTATCTCTCAGCTAAATGACCAAAATGTTATTTCATTCCCTTATAATTTAAAATGAATAAAAAAAGGAAATCTTTTCATCTCAGAGTCAATTCCCAATTTTGTTTGTATAGTGCCACATGCTATTAAGCATGTACCTCATTTCTTTTTATGATGATTATTTTTCTCATTGGTCAGCAGTGACCTCTCTGATAGCTTATCTACCCTTGCCATCCCAAATGGCACAAGACTTAGCTGTTCTCTGGCCTATCGACAATTCTTTTGCCTTCTAGCTTCATGAATCTCTGTTTTCCTTCAAGACTCAGCTCATTCAGGTCCCATCCCCCTGCCCCTCCAGATGTTTGTGCACCTCCCCCTACTTTGTAGCTTACTTGTGTATCCCTGTATCTTCCATACTATCTTGCCCATTCGAATATAAGCTTCTTGAAGGTAGATGCTACTTTGCCTTTGTCTTTATATTCCTAAAAACTGTGGCAATACCTGGTCTGGCTTAACTAATGCTTGTTGATTGAATGAATGATTTAATCCCTTCCTGATTTTCATATCCATCTCTAATCTTTTAAAGAGGCTTTCTTCTTCTTAGCCTTCCACTTGGTAAGGTCATTTGATATCAACCTCTCCTAGATGATTCCAGGCTTTTTCTTCTGCTTGGAGTTCTCTTCTAAGTGCAAAGCCTATGTCGATATATTCCTGCTGTCTTCATATCATATCAAATGGAATGAACGAATGTTCCCAGCTCCCATCCCAAACTGTACTCACCCATCTTCCAAGTTGCCTATTTCTGGCCTAATCCAGAAAAAAAAAAGAATATGTTATAAACTCTTGAAAGAATTCAAAGCCATCATTACCTTTAAAAGAAGTACTTAGGAGCAGCTAGGTGGCACAGTGGATAGAGCACCAGCCATGAAGTTAGGGTAGTGGGAAACAGGAGGGGACAACCAATTGCAACCTTTTAGCTATATCTCTATTTGTTCTTATAAAGTCTCAAGTCACAGTTAAGGCTATTTTCCCATGAGATTGTCTTCACTCAGTTAATTCCTCACAAGATATTCCAAAATCTTGGATCACTTTCCTTTCCTGGTTTTCTTTTATATTACCCCTCCTCATAATCTAGACACCATTCAAATTGATCTGAAAATACCCTCTTCTTTCTTATTTTCAGGTCTTTGCATATGCTGTTCCCTTTGCCTGGAACACTTCTTACCATACTCCTTAGTAAATATTTGCTCTAGTACAATGGGGGGGGGGGGGGGGGGGGGGGGGGGGGGGGGGGGAGAGAGAGAGAGAGAGAGAGAGAGAGAGAGAGAGAGAGTGTGTGTGTGTGTGTGTGTGTGTGTGTGTGAGTGTGAGTGTGTTATGATCCTGAATCTCGGTGGAGGGAGGGGATCCTTAACCAGGATAATCTCTAGAACACATGGGGGAAGCAAGATAGCCATCCAGGACTCTGCCCATAGAATGAACAGAGCAAAGGACATTTTATTCCTGGAATTCACTCTTATACCTTATAGACTAATTTCAGAAGATGCAGCTGAAAAACAATCAATCTCATCTCCAGTTGGCCACCCCTTTGGTAATAACCATTTCTGAACTTGGGCTCAAATTCTGTCATGTCTTACTCAAAGCCTTGCCTATGTTGAGTTCAGAGTCACTTTCCTTCTGCATGGAGGAGTTGGGCTTCAGTAGGATACAGATGTGTATATTTTCAGTGCCAGAAAATGTGACTGTGTGAGACACAGGTGCATTGGGGGATATCAATTTGTCCACATTAAAGGGATGAAGTCATTGTTGGAGACTCCAAGCTTAAGGACTAAAATTTTTAGAACTTGAGAAGCATCAATATTTTGTCCCAGTTCTGAAGCCACACAGAGCAGGGGAAATCAATAAAAGAGTAAAATTGAGAACACACGGGCCAAATAATGTCACTTTGAGACTAGATGGGAACTTCTAGCCTAAACTCCTAATATTAGAGCTGAAGAAACTGAGCCCAGGAGATTTGTGGCTTGTGGAGCATCCTGCATAGATGGGCAGACTTGACCCTAGCATTCATCAACATTTCCACTTAGATTATAATAATAGGGATACTGTCTAGTGGAATATAAGCTTTCTGAGGACAGGGACTTTTCTGAGGACAGGATGCTTTCTATACCTAACTCCTAGTAATTGCACAAAAAGTGCTAATTGAAATGAATCAGCAAAGTGCTTTCAAGCAAAGGATCCTTGATCAAGTATGCGATGGAGGGAGGAAGTTTTACTGGGGTTCAGGTGGGTGTAAAGTCCGGGGTTAGCCCCCTGGATGCCTTAGAATCAGCCAGAGTCAGGAGAAGCAAAAGTCCTTGGTCTTTATTCTTGGTCTTTTGGGGTAGAAGTGAAGGGAATGGACACAAGCTCTCCACAACCTTCCTTCTCCTCTTCCACCTCGGTTGCTGATTCCAGTGCACCTACTCAGTTTCACCCTTTACAGGTGGGACTAGTTATTCCCTTCTAGCACTGAGATCTGTGATCCGTGCTTAAAATTGATCAAAGAGCCAATAAGCAGGTACTGAGTGCAAAGGCACTAAGTACTAAGGGTACAAGACTCAAAAGACAGTTCTTGTCCTCAAGGAGCTTTTAATCTAAACAGAGAGACAACACAGAAATAAAATATATACAAAGCAAGCCACAGACAGGAGAAACAAGGAATAATAACAGCTCCTCGATTGTAAGGTTGTGAGAATCAAATGAGAGAATATTTGTTAAGTCCTTAACTCTGTCTGGCACATAGTAGGTGATGTGAAATGCGCAATACCTTTCCTTCCTCCACTAATGTATTGGGAGACAAAGCACAGGTCACCTGAGAGGGAGGGAAGCATGCAGAGTGCATGCAAATCAGGCTCAGAAATTAGGCTCCACCAAGGTCATGTTCGATTTCAGCGGGGCTGGAGTTGAGAATTCTTACTCCTCCGAGCTGACTGCAGCACTGGGCCTGAATTCTTGGATTTCTGGATACTCGGGCCATCAGCTCTTATATTTCTTGACCCCTAGGAAAAAAAAAAAAGGCCCCAAAGATCAAAGACCCAGGCCATATTTGGGGATCATGAGGCATTCTGGTAAGGGCAGGATCCAACTTAAGAGTAGGAAAGAAGGTACCTCTGGCTCTTTCCCTTACTGTACAGCTAGCTATGGGGAGGGAGTCATCTGAAAACCCTGATGATGCTGAATCAGACTAGGATGGAAAGGATGACCTGGTTCTTGGAGCAGTCTAGAGCCATATGTGTTCTCTCAAAGTTAGGACTGACCACTTGGAATGAGCCTACAAGCTCCAGATTGTTCCAAGCAGCTCCTTATGTCTTTCAGATGAATAACACCATCCTAGGGAGTCTGGGTAGGCCCCATACAATCGCTAATATCGTTGCGGCCATTTCAGTGGGTAGTTTAGCAAAATTATTACCCTATTTTGGGTAGCAGTGATTGAACCTTTACGGTTTTCAAAGCACCTATGGCCTCTGATCCTCACAACAAGCCTTGGGAGGAGGTGGTATTATTACCCCTGTTTTAATGATGAAGAAGTATAGTCACAGAGAGACAATTGACTTGTTAAGATCACATAGTGAGCAGAATTTGAACTCAGATCTTCCTGACACTAATTCTAGCACTCTCTCTCCCCTGTGCCACCTAATGCCATGGAATTCTCACTTAGGACATGGAATTCTCACTTGCAAAATTCACTTTGCAGCATTGTGAAGGAGAGTATCTCTTCCAAGTACAGCTGAGAGATCCCGAGGACTCCCTCCATCATACAATATCTCTGTGTCTTTTTTCTGTGTCTCTCTTTTAAAGCTTAGGTCTGAATTAGTCACATCATTCCCTCACTCTTTTTTTTTTTTTTTTTTTTTGTCACACAACTTGCAAGTGTCTAAGATTGGATTTGAATTCAAGAAGAGTCTTCCTAATTCCAAGCCTGGTGTTCTATCCACTGCACCACTTGCTTCTACTATGGAACCAATGGCTCCCAATAACAGCCATCAAAAAGCCTTTATAACCTGGCCTTGACTTAATCTTTCCAAGTTTTTTCTACATTACTTTCTTCTACACTGACATACCCAACATAATATAACGAATATCATTTGACAATTAATATTATCTGTAATTCATCCTGTTCCCATTTTATCAAAACCCCCACTTTTAATCAGAGAGATCTCTCCCAGCTAGAATTAAGGTCAGGTTGAGGAATGTGATCATTCCCAAACCCCTGGGCATCAGCTCTTTAATCAGCTTGCATTGGGCCCTCCCCCAGAGATAAGAGTCAAGAGTCAAGGGAGAGGCATGAAAACCTGATGGAAATGGTTTTTGTTTTGCTAATCACGATTGCCAGAGGCAGCTGGGTCCATACAACTAGAATTCCTTAAAAGTCAGAGAAGGGCATGATCATCCACACCTGAATTCAGGTCTTGGGGAATTGAGAGATGCCTTGGACCCAATGTCTCGGTCACTGCTAGCCTATCCAATAAATTGCCCATGTTCAGGTTTTTGAAGTATAAATGTGACCCAATTTTTCTAACACTCTACACATAATCTAATTAAAAATGATATCTTGCCCCTGAGAAAACTCCCTTTGTTGCAGATTTATTCACCACATATTTAATTTCAGCGTCTAAGTTGTTCTCCTGGACAGTGTAGAAAACACAAAGATGATGAGACGCCTCTTGTTCTCAACTTGCCTTGAATCTGCTATGAAATTCAATTTAGTGATCGATTGCTTAATAAGTATTTATTATATGTAAGACATGGCAGGCACTGGAAAGAAAAGAAGTAAAAATTAATATGACTCACGATGTCGAATTAGACATGCTTTTTCAGATACAGTCAATGTAGAAATTTGTTTTGCTCGGCCCTTTGATTTGTTACAAGGACTTTGTTTTTCAGTTTGCTGAAATAATGGGAGACTAGAGGGCAATGGAGGGTAGAAGTAGGGTAGAAACAAGTGAAAGCACAGTTATTGAGAAAATTGTTTTAAAGTAGAGGGGAGAAGAGCAGGCTGACTAGAAAGAAGCACAGACATACAAGATAGCATTGAAAACTACAGGTTGAGCTTATATACTTAAAAAGAGAAGCAAGTTGTACACACTAAAGATAAATAAATTCATGTACAACCCTTTTCTGCTTTTCTACATATATAGAAATATCTAGTATTTTATTTGGCGTTGGTTGTTTGAGATAAATATAATATTAAAAATAATTTGAAAAAAGTAATATAAAGCACAAGGTGATAAATGTCAAAAGAGTGAAATAAAATTCCATGTGAATCAAGACCAAAACACAGTCACTAGCTACCAAAAAATGTTGAAATGTAATTTCTCATTTTTATGAGAAAGGCAAAATGAAGGTCAACATAGGCTATAAATTAAGGTCTTAAAATAAGACATAATAACAACTTACCATTTGCAGAACTCTTTTTAAGATTTTTAAAAGCCAAGTGTAATTAGCTACAAGTTATGGTCTCTACATTAATTCTCTAGCACAGGGGAATTCGTGATTAGCCACTTAGGTGATCTGTTTTTACATCCAAGTGATGTTTTTGGTAACCATGCAGATTTTAATTCCTCCATCCATCCAGCCTTTCACATCTTGTGCCATTATGTCCAATCTCTTCATTTTATAAATAGGGAAAGTGAGGTCCAGAGAGGTTAATGGCTTTATGGATTTATGTATTTAATGTTTCCAAGGTAGGATTTGAACCAACGTCTTCCTCCCCTCTCCATCTACTAAGCTTGATTGGAGTCAGATGGGTACTTGGTTTCCAGAATGAGGGAGAGAGTAGTACAGTAGAAAGAAGACTGAATTGGATTCAGAGACCCTGACTCTGATTTCCAGCTTTGGTACTCCCTTTGTACCTGTGTGACATGAAGACGGTCCCCTTGATTCCCTTCTCTGTGAAATTATGTGATGGGACCAGATGACCTCTCCAATCTCTTCCAATGCTAAATCTCTGGATCCTCCAAGAATTTATTTGTTATTTGATGAATAATAGAAACCCCCTGAAAGTTTTTTTTTTTTCCTTATAGAAGCATGATATACTCAATGAAGGAGTTTAAAAAAATGAATGGGGTCAGTGAAGGATGGTTTGGAGGGGGAGTAGATAGGAAGCAGGGCTGTCCACTTAGGAAACTACAGTGGAGCCTGAGCCAAGAAGGATATAGTCAGGAAGGAAAAGGGGTCAAGAGCATTTTCAGATGTGGAACTGACAGGACATGAGACATCAGAACCTTCAACTTCCCAGTGTCAAGACCTTGACTTTGGAAGTCCCCAAGGCCCTCTAACTCAAGAATGGGAAAATGAGGCTTTATCAAAGTACACAAACTCAGACTCAAGTTACAAAGAAAAGGTTCCAGGATCACCAAATACCTATTTTGAGAACAACCATTCAGCAAAATAGAGTCTAATTAATTACTTGAGAGAATTTCACTGTTTAAAAAAAAGTAACTTGGAAAAAAATCTCAATTCAATTTGTCTTCTCCCAGAAATCATGTTTCTGCTTAATAAACCCAAATTAATCTGAAGATAGTACAGCTGAGTGGTGCAGTAGATAGTGTGCTGTCTGTGTTCAAAATCATCCTCAGACCTTTCTAATTGTGGGAGCCTGGGCAAATCATTTAACTTGTTTTTGCTTGAGTTTCCATGAAAAATGGGGATAATAACAGTATCTACCTCATATACAAAATCTGATCTACACAACATTCTCAGCATCTAGCACAGAGTTTTAGAAAACTGTAATGACCTTTAATGAAAGGGCAGATTAACAATAAGTTGACCAAAAGCTGGGCAAAGATGGGAAAGAGGAGGAGGAATAAATAAGAAATAGTTCACAAAGTAGATAATTACCATTTTGTGCTGGAATACTAACTGTCTTCCATGTGGTCTTCTAAACTTCTCTAGAAAGTTCATTGGAAAATTTTTGATTGTCATTGTCTCTAATATTTCATTACTCTCAAAAAAAATCATGATTTGATTTGTAAAACTAAGACGTGTTCTACTACAGAAGTTTCATTCCTTTCTGCTGACAGAATTTTAAATTCTAAATGTTTTCAGATTTTTTCTTTTTCTTTTATACCCTTTATACATATTCTCTAAGTTAGATATCTTGTGAAACTGCTCAATCTTGAAAAATTCCCTGTTACAACTATTTATTTGCATGTTAACTAGTAATTTTTATTTCATCGGGATGGTTTGAAAATGATACACTAAAATTCAGCAAGATCTTAATGAGACAATGTAAGGGGAGCTGTGTGTATCTTGCTTCTTGAAGTAATATTTCACTTTCACAAAGTAGCTTTTAATGTAAGAATAAGGATTCAGAGCAGAACAAAGTAAGAATGCAGTTTTGCTAAAATAGATACATAATAATAATAACTAAAATTTATAGAGCAAAGCACTTTATATATATTATCTCATTTGGTTCTCCCAACAGCCTGATGTTTTAGGTGCAATTAATATCCCTATTTTAGGAATGAGGAAACTGAGGCAGACAACCGTGAAATAATTTGTCTAGGTTCAATAATCAATTATTCAGGCTGTTTGTGACCCCATTTGGGATTTTCTTAGGAAACTAGCATGATTTGCCATTTTATTCTCCAGCTCATTTTACAGATGATGAACTGAGGCAAGCAGAGTAAAGTGAGTTGTCCAGGATCACACAAGTGTCAGGTCAGATTTGAGCTCATGAAGACTAGTCTTCCTTCTTCCAAGGTTATTGCTCAATGCATTGTGTCCCTGGGGTACAGGGATGCACAAGCATTCACCCCCCAAAATATAGAAGTTTTAGGACTCTTATGGCCCATCAAAGGTTGGAAAACAGAGGTTCAGACCTTAAAATTATACAGGAGTCTAAGGCCAGTGTCAAGAGGTATCTCAAAAGAATCTGTAGGCTTAGACCATCTCCAAATCAAGGGGAAAATAGCTTATTATTATACCATTGACTGGTGGGCTTGAGTTCCAGAAGAGAGCTTTAACCACTAACAATGGGAAAGACTCAGGTACCCTAGTAGAACCAAGGGGAAGATGCTATTAAAGGGAGAGACATAGCAAGTTCTTAAAGAGCTTGCAGCCATAAGGCAGGCTGTTTCTAATGAACCCGCCATTGTGACTTGGACAAATCCTGAAAGGAGTTCGCCTTCCAAAAAGAATTAACAGGGGAATTGGGGTACAAGTATGTTCTTTATAAGGAAAAAAATTACCTCAGGGATTGCCATTATAACTTGGCCTTCTGATTGGAAAGAGTAACTATGGAGTCCTGATGATTTTGTCAATGCAAGGATTTCACAAGGGACAAAAGGCTTTCTTGAGAACAAAAAGCCCACCCAAAATGATAATCCCAGTCAATGTTCCTTCCTGCTTGCCTCAGGCAATAGCTTGGTCTCTGGACTGTGATTATTCATCTCTCCCCTGTCAACTCCTTTCCCTAAAAATCTCCTAGCTACCTGGAACCAAGGATGCTATCAACACTATCTATTGAGTTGTCCTTTGAAGGTGATGGTTACAATTAAAATCCCAGAGGAAAACAGCTCCTTCTTCTTCTGCCTGGACTTTGATTCTATTCAGGTCCTGGCAAACTCCTCCTGCTGAAAATGTCTGAGGAGAGGAATAAAATAAATTTTACTCTGCCTGACTTTTGTCAAGTGAAGAGAGCAGCAGTAACAATGAAATAACAGAAAATAATGGACCTGGATCTCATTCTGTGAATCTCATCAGGAGAGTTCCCATTTACAGCCCTTTTCTGCAAAGAACTTAGGGGCAGCATCTTATTATTTCTTCTAATAGTCTTTTACAGTAGATGATAACTGAAATATCCACACAGCCTAAATTGCTTCTTCTACTGTTACTTACCATGATCTGGTTTCGTATTCCAACAGGGATTCCTTAAAATATATAACATAATTCCTAGATTTCTCCAAGACAAAGGTTCGGATTACATTTATTCAGGAAAAACAAAACTAAACAAATAAACATCAAAAGAAGGTGAATCCAAAGTGGTAGGCTAGGGGTGCAGGAAATTAAGTATGGGAATGGGGAGAATGAGGAAACTGAGGCAGACAACTGTTAAATCATTTGTCTAGGGTCAATAATCAACTATTCAGACTCTTTATGACCCCAATATTTTGGTCAAGAACTGTCCTCATTACATAGTTAGCCAAAATGTGTTCTGGGTAATATGAGAGTCTGTGATGAAGTCAATAAGTTAATTTCATTATATTCTATAGTAAGTGACAACACTTTAAACTTTCTGTTTGAAGCAACTTTCTAAAGAATTCAGTTTCTAAATGTTACTCAGAGCGACTGAGCCCCAGAGATTTTTAGCTAATAAACTGATAAGTAGTGTGTCTAAATTAAGTTAAAACCAATTGAGACGAGAAGTGGAGGCAGCTCAATTCTTTTCTTAGGGGAGTGATGAAAAGTGTCCTAGAACTGGCTTGAGATAGAGGATAACCAGTTTGGAGAGAGCAGAGGACCAGGCAGATGCCTGACTGTGTGAGAAATTAGGCTAGAGCTTTCTTGGAGACATAATCCACCTATGTACATATGTCTCTCATAAAAATGAAGCCTTTGATGGGTTTAAAATGATGCAGGAAAGATTCCAATCTTTGATTCCCAACCCCCCTAGCTAATGTAAATTACCCTTTGACTCACAAATCCTGGTCCCTTTGAATTCCAATAGAAGGTCCGGACCTATCCCAGCCCCACCAGGATCTGAGCCAACTTTGGGGCTACATCCCAAAGCCCCTCGAGCTAAGTCTCCGACTTAAAAGGACCACACTGGGAACCCCTCTTTGCAGAGATTCCAAACATGGTCGCCATGTGAGGACCCTCTGTCCACTGGACCCTCTGTCCAGTGCCCTCTTTATCTCTACCTTCACCTATCTCCTACTTCTAGACTCAATAATAAACCTCTTTTATTAATCTAGCTCTCTGGGCTAATAAATGCTTTTATTGGGAATCTGCACCGCTTCTAGACCTCATATACTGCCGTATCCTTGCGCCGAATCTAAGGGGGTTGCAGGGGAACTCTGTTTGACTCCCTGTACCCCAAACCTACCACTAGACCTTAACTAAACCCTAATTTCATTTAGGTACCCCAAATGTAGACCTCAACATTCGGTTCCTGACCTCAACAAAAGTACATGTTACTAGTTTTCCCCTTCTCTAAATTTCCCCCTAGGGTCACTCATTGAAAGATACAGACATCCCTCAAAAGCAGGGAATATTTGGAGTCTTTCTCCACCATGTCTGAACAAAACCTATTTTTGTTCCTTTGCAGTTACTGATATACAATGATCTCATAAGGTAGGTAGAGTAATAGCAAGGACTATCAAAGATTTGGAGCTAATTAACCGATGTAAAAATTTCCAATGAATGATGTAATGAATGAATGGTAAGTGCCTACAATGTGCAGGGGATACAAAGACAAAATAGCTCCTGATTTCAGGGAAGACAACATGGATAGACATATATACATATGAACACATGTATGTATGATCAGAATATCTTCAATTTTTTTTTTTTTTTTGGTGGGGGTGAAGAGGACACTGGTAACTGGAGAAAAGGAAATAGGTAAGAGCTTCAAGTAGAAAGTGATATTTGATCTGAATTTTGGTGGAAACAAGGGTTCCTAAGAGGCAAATGTGAAGAGAGAATGTATTCTGGGGAAAGATAATGCTTCATTCTTCAAGAAATGATCATGCTGATCTTAAGTTTCCTTTAAATGAGGAATAATTCATCTAGTAAGGGTAAGAAGAGGGAGAAATGTATATTGATGGTTGAATGTTCCCTGATGAAGATAGATTGATCCAGCTTTCTGTAAATATGACAACAGCAATAGACAAATCAATTCTCTTTTCTAGGCACATTTCCAATACTTCCTAGAGAACATTTCAAGACTTACCCAACTTCTAGACGAGTAGTAGATGACATATGGGTGCAAATATTAACTGCCAAAAAAGAACCTAGAAAGTATTATGAAAGATGAGAAAGTTTGGAGCAAGAAACTGGGTTTTTTCTCAACGTTACCTACAAAAAATAAGGATTTCAGAATGAAAATGCAGTTCTAATAAGTGAATATGATGGTTAAGAAGATGATCTCAGGTATTAAAGTTTGGATTTCTGTATTATAACTTAAAATTTAAAGATAACAGACCCAGATCCGAGATGGAACATATCACTAAGGGTTGATAAGAATGAATTTGTCTATAGTTTAGCAAGTCTAATCAAAAAGGTTTTTAAATGGAAAGGGGAGGAAGAGAACTGCCTACATATATTAATTATGCTATCTATTATAAAGAATAGTTACAAAATTGGGGGGATAGAGATAAAAATGCTTAATAATTCAAAAAAGACAAATGCAAGAAAGAAGCAAGAAATGAAATTCATAGCCTCAGATAGCTATATAGTAATGAATTAGATATGGGTGACAAGCAAGGTGAATTAAAAATTTAAATACTTGACTACACTGAGATTTAGTGCAATGAGACTCATGACTAGAATATGATGTTGGAAAGACATACTTCATTCAAAAACAATAGGATAGGTGAAAGAAGGAATTGGCCAGGAAGTACGAATTCCCATCAGGTATTGGGGAAACATTTCCATGTGACAAAATCCAAGAACTAGAATAGAAGATGGAGAGCATTTGATTAAGAGAGAAACAGAAGGGAAAAACAGACAGTTATTGGAATATACTATAGACCATCCAGGCAGAAAGAAGAAATAGATAAGTAGCTCAGTAAAGCAATAATAAGCCTGATATAAAGATGGTACACGAACTGTGAGAATTTAAATTATCTACTAGAACCTTCTTTCTGCCAAAAGATGATCAATTAATAATTTATTGACTAGCCTTGGTCATAATTTTAGGTTTCTCAATGTGGAGACTCCAAAAAGGATGAATCTGTTCTGAATCAGATTCTTACCAATGACAATGAATTGGTTCCAGGGGTGGAAATAATGTAACCCTTGTAATCTGTTAGTACAGATTAAAATTTGGAAATAATGTAATCCTTGTAATCAGTTAATAGAGATTAAAATCTGTATTAGAGCAGGAAAGGAAAGCCAAGCAGCGTCTGGCATGCACCCTAGATTTTGGGAAAGCAATTTCAAAGGGTTTTCAGGAAGGACAGGTAGGACCCATTGAATTAACATTCTTTGTAGGAAATCTACCCAAGAGGCACAGGAAATTTTGAAAAAAAGAAAATTATGAAGATAAAATGAGAAAGAGTTTCTGATGAAGAAAGTTCAATATAACCCATAGGCAGCAAGTGTTTATTAAGTGCCTCTTATTTGCAAAGCCCTGTGCTAAGGACCAGGAATACAAAGCCACATGCTTAGGCAAATTTAAAGTTCTCTATAAATGCTTTTATTATTTAAATTATTAATTTATATATTAAATTATTTAAATGATTACTCCACTGAGGGAATCACATAAAGATACTAATGTAGAGTCACAGAGAATTCACTAACCAAATTTGGTTTTAAGAGCCTGTGAGGATGGAAGGCAGGGTAAATAAGAAAGGGTGGAACAGCTTCAGGAGTCCCTAAAAGTAGTCTGAGGAGTGATAAGCACAGAATGATATGATACTAGTGGAAGAACTAGAGACACTAAAATATTATGTTGTTTTTCTACTTTAGATGAAAGGATCTGACCAAAAAAGGGATCCGACTATTGCTCATAGGGAATGAGGTCATGGTAATACCCCGTAGGAAAAAAGGCAGAACTATTTAACTCACATTTGGTTTCTGCAAAGGAAAAGGATCTTTGTACTAAAAAAAAAAAAAAAAATACAACTAACTAATAGGGAGTTAAAATCCCAAGTAAATAGAAAGATGGTAATAGAACGACTAGCTGCCCAAATCATCAGTCAATCAATCCACAGGCTGGATTGGATTGCTGGATAATGAACTCAATCCCAAACTACTGAAAGAACTGGCCAGAGTTAAGATTGATTGGTGGTCAAAGATCTTTGAAAGATGGTGGAGAGTGAGAGGACTGGAAAAAGGCAAATGTTCTGAATTTCAAAAAAGAGAAGGACAAACCTATGCTATGCCTCAACTTTCACTTGCTACTCTGAATTCTTTCCTCTTATACTAATAGGACCAAATGAACTCTTACTTAAAGAGAGTTATCTTTGCCCCTTTCTCTTTTTCAAACTGAGTATCCCCACCTCAACTCAAGTTTATATGTCATGGTATTGAAACACTCCACAACCTTGAATATGTTCTAGTTTCTCAAAGCCCTTCCTAAAATACACTGCTCAGAACTAAATAGAATATTCCAGATGTATCATAACCAAATCAATAAAATACATTAGGTTCCATTTCCTCTCTGATTCTGAACACTAGGCCTCTTTGAATACGTTCAAATATTTCATAATGAGAGAAATCATTATTTCTCTCAAATTAATATTCAATCCTATTGGGAAATCAAGGATTTTTTTTCCTTTCTTTTTCCTTATTCAGATATCAGTCCCTTGTAGGTTATTCAGTCAATATCTAAAGGACATTGATGATAAGGATATTGGACTAACTTTTTCCTCAGTGTTGTTCAGACTTCACTCAACTGGGGAAGTCCATTGCATTCTATTCGGGCTTAAATGGTAGAAAGGTAAATCTTTGTCTAAACTGCTCAAATTGGGGGTGGTCTGGGAGTAAGAGTATTATAATCAAGTCACATTTCCCAGTCCCTGGTAGAATAGATCTATCTCTCATTACAATATTCATTCTTATTAATTGTTAACCAATCAGAATTGATTTCCATCCATTGAGAACATTCAGTCTTCCAAGGGTAGGTAAGCAACAACAAAGCCTTCATAATGGGTTTTTTGGTTTACAAGTGATGAACAAATGACCATCTTTTTATTAATTATTCACTAGCCATAATGAATAAAATAATTACCCAGAAATGATGTCTCTCAACCTTTTCATACATGACAATACTCTCCTTGGGCCACCATATTGCGCTGCTGGCTCATACTGAGTTAAGATTCAGTAAGTGTTATGGGAATTGAATGAACTTGAATCCATCATGTGACTCAGTTCTGAATCCAGCTCAGCTCCCTTTCTGTTCAATTATGAATCTAGTTCAATTTCTTTCTTGTGAGAAAACTTTGTTTTTTTAGAAAACTTTATTCAATTATGGGAATTGTGAGCAAATTTTATTAGACTGTTTGAATCTACTCCTGTGTGACTAGAAAGCTGGATCACTTCCACCTGTTGCTTGTTGTTGTTCAGTCACTGTGACTGACTCTTTGTGAGCTCATTTGAGATTTTCTGGGCAAAAATACTGGATTAGTTTGCTATTTCTTTTTCCAGCTCATTTCACGGATGAAGAAACTGAGGCAAACATGGTAAAGTGACTTGCCCAGAATCACACAGCTAATAAATGTCTGAGGCTAGACTTGAATTTAGGAAAATGAATTTTCCTGACTCCAGCTCTCTATCCACTGAATCACTCAGTTGCTTAGAGATCTTTAACTGAGGACCAGGACTATGCTGGTCAGAAACACAGCCAACTAAGAACACTGATGCAAGGAGTTTTCTTTGTTATATATATAAATTATATCTATATAAATATAGATAGATATCTATCTATAGATAGATATAGATATATATCTGTGTATACACACACACACATACACACACACACACACACACACACACACACACACATATATATATATATATAAACTGATCCTGTACTGGTTAATCGGTTATTGTTTCCATCTTCCTTTCATCAATTGTCATGTTGGTATTGGAGAGAATGAAACACCTTTTTTTTTTTTCTGACTTCAGAGAATTATACTCTCTCCTTCCCAACTTGGAAAGTCCCTTTCCTTCAAATAGAAATCACATTACCTAATTTTGTGTCCTAGTGAATTGGTTTTTAAAAATTAATTGGTCTCATTTGATTGTTTTTAATACATAAAAATCTGTCTCACTTTGAATTCAGTCGTTTGGACTGACTGGAGAATCCACTGACCCATTCATTATTCCTGTTTTGCTAATAAATCATATGACTCAGATTATTTTCCCACTTATTATTAATTACCCACCACAGCATGCTTGCTACCCAGTCAGACCTCTCCTATCTTGGATTTGGGAGGTTGATTTTTGAACACAGCTCTTTACATTGATCCCTATTCTGTTTTGTTTCCTGGGCTCAGCCCAGGGTTTCTGCCTGCCAAGATCTCGTTAAATTCTGACTCTGCCATCCAGGGATGCCCTCTATTCCTTCTGAAAGCATTTCATCTGCAAGTTGGATGAGGATTCTTTCTCTACTTTGATTTGAGTCATAAAAATGTTCACTAGCATAGGACCAAAAAGAGATAAATTCTCATAGCCACCTTCAAAGTTGACATTGAACCATTTCAAGGCCTTGAATATGACCATTGAACCACTTACAAATAGATCTAATTACAATATGATCTACTCTACATTTCTTTATCTTAAAAAAAAAAAAGAAATAAAAAGACTTAAAATGCTTGTTAAAATCTAGGAAAACGCTGGGTCTGTCCTGTCAAAAAGGGGAAGATGATTTGTCTCTCATGACCAGTTCTTAATGAAGCCATTTTGGCTCTGTGAACATTTTGCCTTTTCTAGAATGGGCAGCAAGATGACACAGTGGATAGAGTGCTGGGTCTGAAGTCAAGAAAACTCAACTTTGTGAGTTCAAACGTAGGCTCAGACACTTACTAGGTATGTGACACTAGGCAAGTCACTTTACCAGGTTTGCCTCAGTTTCCTCATCTGTAAAATAAGCTGGAAAAGGAAACAGACAACTACTTTAGTATTGCTGCTAAGAAAACCCTGAATGGGACCACGGAGCATCAGACATGACTGAAAATGACAGCCTTCTCTGGATATTTACTCACCATGTATTCAATGAGATGTAGTGTTTTGCCAGGAATTGAAGTCATATTGGCCTCTCATTCTCAGACCACATTCTCTTCCCTTTTTTGAAAATTGGATCATTTGCCCTTCTTCAGGTCCCTGTGCTACCTCTTTAGTTCTCTGTGATTTTTCAAGGTCCCCTAATTGTAGCTCAGCAGTCAGTTATTTCGGGACCCTAGCATGTAATTCACCTGGCCCTGGCAACCCGAGTTCCTTAAGAATAGTTAGGGACTCCTTTACTATGTCATTACCTATCTGAAATGTCAGCCCTCTGAAAACTATTTTCCCCTGCTGTTTAATAACTCTCCTTGGGAACAAAAATGGAAGCAGGGTAAGAGCCATATGCTTCTCTGCCTCTGGTTATCATCATTTCATCCTTCCTTAACAATGATACTAACCAACTCTAAATCACTATTTCAGTTTTCTTTTCTCTTCTTTTCTTTTCTTTTCTTTTTTTTTCTTTCTTGCTTTGGCTCCATACATCCTTTCTTGGCGATCTTATCGAACATCGCTGGGCTCAAAGTTTTTTTTTTTTCTTTTCTTTTCTTTTATTTTTTTTTTTTTTAATAATTATAACTTTTTATTGACAGAACATATGCCTGGGTAATTTTTTACAACATTGTCCCTTGCACTCACTTCTGTTCTGACTTTTCCCCTCCCTCCCTTCACCCCCTCCCCTAGATAGCAAGCAGTCTTATACATGTTGAATATGTCACAGTATATCCTAGATACAATATATGTGTGCAGAACCGAACAGTTCTCTTGTTGCACAGGAAGAATTGGATTCAGAAGGTAAAAATAACCCAGGGAGAAAAACAAAAATGCAAACAGTTCACACTCGTTTCCCAGTGTTCCTTCTCTGGGTGTAGCTGATTCTGTCCATCGTTGATCAATTGGAACCGAATTAGATCTTCTCTTTGTCGAAGAAATCCACTTCCATCAGATTACATCCTCATACAGTATCATTGAAGTGTATAATGATCTTCTGGTTCTGCTCATTTCACTAAGCATCAGTTCATATAAGTCTTTCCAAGCCTCTCTGTCTTCATCCTGCAGGTCATTTCTTACAGAACAATAATATTCCATAACATTCATATACCACAACTTACCCAACCATTCTCCAATTGATGGGCATCCATTCATTTTCCAGTTTCTGGCCATTACAAACAGGGCTGCCACAAACATTTTGGCACATACAGGTCCCTTTCCCTTCTTTAGTATCTCTTTGGGGTATAAGCCCAGTAGTAGCACTGCTGGACCAAAGGATATGCACAGTTTGATAACTTTGGGGGCATAATTCCAGATTGTTCTCCAGAATGGTTGGATTCCTTCACAACTCCAATGGGCTCAAAGTTTATATATATATATATGACTCCCAGAAACAAGTCCACACACATATACATGATGTATGATATGATATGATAAGCATATATTAAGTGCCTACCATGTACCAGGTATTGGGTTAAATACTAGTTATACAAATTAGAAGGGGAAAAAAAAGATATTTCTTGATCTCAAAGAATTTACAATCTAATGGGCAAATACAATATACAGAAGGAAGCTGGAAAGAGTGACAGAGGAGAAGGGACATAGGACATAATGGATGAAGATGCTGGTGAAGTCTAAATCAAGCAGAGCAGCTGGTGGCAAAGGAAGAGATGGCTGACAGTTTGAACCCTCTTTAAGAGAAGCTATGGGAGAAGCATTTAATTCCACCCTTCAGCCTTCCAATCAGAAAGCAGAAGCAACTTCAGCGAACTAGAAGCAGTCTCCATGGGAGTGACTTTCCTGATGAGGAGTCCATCTAGTGATGAATTTATACCAGCTGGGACATGATGATGGTGAGATTGAAATCAAGAAGAGCAGCTCATATATCTAAATATACTACATGATGTATATATGATCACATGTATAATATATATACATGTTCATGCATTATGTATCTTTATATATACATATATATGCAGATGTGTTTTTTTCCATATGTGTGTGATAAGTATTTACAATATACTTTACATTTTGCAAAGTACTTATAATAAATATAATCCTCACAACAACCCTGGGAGTTAGATGCTATGATTATGCCCATTTTACAGATGAGGAAATTGAGACAAAGAAGTCTCAACAAGTATTTATTAAATACCTACTGTGCGCTAGGCACTGAGCATGCAAAGAAAAACAAAAGCATGATTATTGTCTTCAAGGAGCTCCCATTCTAATGGTGGAAACAACATACAAACATGTATGAAAATTTATACAGTATAAATGGTCAAGTGACATTTTTAGGGTCACACAATAGTAAATGTCTGAGGCAGGATTTGAATCAGCTCTCCCTACTGTCTACTATTTACTAATCGACTTTATCTAGATTTACTTTCTTCCCTGAGCCCCAGTCCCAAAATCCAATTAAATATCCTCGAAGCATCTCAGATTCATCATGAGCAAAACAAAACTTAGCATCTTTCCCTCTAACTCATTGGTCTTCCTTACTTCCCTGTTTCCATGGAGGTCACTACCATCCTTTCAATTACCCAGGTCTGCTACCTCTGAGCCATCCCTGACTATTCCCTCTACATCCAATCAGTTGTCAATTTTTTTTTTTGCCCTGTGGCTGACTTTCTGGATTTTGAAGTTCTTTTCTGTTGTCTTATCCTGGAATTCATGGCACCCCACAGGCCTTTCTTGTTTATATTTATATTCCCAAACATAGTACTTGGCACATAGTAAATCCCTGCTAAGTTGTTGTTTACTTTCTTCTTGTTTATTCTATTTCTATAACATACTAGAATTTCTATAACACACTATAACAACATATAACTCTCATATCTATGCTTTTTTTTTCCCACTGGAAACCAACCTAGTTCATTCAGGCCTTCTGGATAATTAAAATAACCTTTGAATGAGTCTTCTCTATCAAGTTGTTTCTCGATCAGAGGGGCTAATAATGTCATGTCCTCACTTACAAAGCTTCAGTGACTGCTTATTGCCTTTAGAATGAAATTGGCAGTTGAAACCCTTACAATACAAATTGTCTTTCCATTTTTATTATACATTGTTCCTCTTTCCATACTTGAAATCCAGTGGTCTCATGACCCAAGAGAAAACCAAGAGGATAAATTCCCCTTTGGGATTCTCATTCTCAAGATAGAATGTGCTTCATTTATGGTCAGTGTAAACCAAAGAGCCCAAGCCTGATGTGTCCAGATGTGCTTGCATGACCCAGGTTGAACATTCCATTGGTCCTTCTCCTTCTATGTAGGGTCCTAAAAAGTATTGGAGTTTTTGCCAAATGAAGAGGGTGTCCTGCTTTAAGAGCCTCCCTCATTAAGGGAGTCTTGGGAAGCAATTTGGAGAATTTTTTATGGCCCTGCTTCTGGCCCCTAATATGGAGTCATTTGTGTGCCAGATGCCTGAAGGTCCCTAATAACCATAACAAAAACAGTTGTAGCAATGATGTTGGTCCTAATAAAGTGTGAGTTCACACTTAGTACTTTCCAGTTTACAAAAGGTTTTATTAACACTGATTCCATGTTAGGTAGTATAAATATTAATATTCTCATTGGACAAATAAGAAAACTGAGACATTGAGTGCCTTACTCAAAGTCTTACAGCTGAATTAAAACAAGAACATGATCCCCTATCTCTCATTCAGTATTGTTATATTTTTTAATATTCTGTAGAACTAGTGATCACATTTTTTATTTCTCTGAACAGAATTAAATTGGGAATGATGGACAATCTGGGCTGTCACCACTTCTTTTTTCATCTAGTTGGTGAAATTGGGGCTTTCTCCAAATCCACAAGGCAATTTTGGTGGAGGAAAGATATCCACAGAATTTTCAGATTCCTGAGCCTAGTACTGAGCCTTTGTAGGTATAATCTGAAAGCTACTATTGCTAATGAGATCCATCTCTTGCTTCCATATTAGTCTTATCTATCAGCCAGTGACTGAGCAGTTTCTCCAGATGTTTGTTATTGCTTACCGATGTGCCATGTTGTGGTTGCTCAAACACATTTAGGTTTTGAATTTGGGTAATCGTATTCTACATCGATATCTTGGCAACTCCCAAGGTAAATAGGGTTCATAAATTTATACAAATAAGGCAGTTATGATGGGGGTCAGGAGAACAATTCCTAGTTTGAAAGATGAAGTGCAAAGCACATGTAACAAAGTCACAAAGATGTTCTCTTTGCCAAAAGATACCTTTTTTCATGATGAAAAAAAAAATGATTCTGTGACATGTTTTTGAAAAGGGGAAACTTTTATAGCTCAGAGGGAGGAGAAAGAGAGAAAGGCACGATCTTGGGAGTAACAAGGATATATATCAAGATGCTAAGACTGTCCCAAAAGTAAATCTAGGAAACCTGAATTTTCCATCAAATTTGAAGTACTATGAAAAAGCTGGATAAACTCTAGCTTCTCATCATTCTATGCAAATCAGACAGTTTGGCAAACTGAACTGACCCGAGTTGACAAAGGAACAGAATGGGATCCTTCCTGAGAATACATTAGTTTAGGATTCATATCAGATAGGAGGAACACTGAATAGAGCATTGGGCCTGGAGTCAGAAAAATCTCAAATTCAAATCTTGCCTCACATCTTTCTGGACAAGTCACTTAACCCTGTTTGCCTCAGTTTCCTCAATGTAAAATGAGTTGGAGAAGGAAATGGCAAAGCATTCTGGCATCTCTGGCAAGAAAAACCCAAATGGGATCACCAAAAGTTGGCTATGACTGAAAGGACTGAACAACAAGAAGGGCAAGTTCTTTATTCAACAGATGAGAAAACTGAGATAGTTTAGACAGGTAGTTAGTGATAGAGTTCACATTTAAACCCGGGAACTCTTGACTCCAAATTCTGTGCTCCTTTTGTTGAGGTTAGGAACCGAATGTTGAGGTCCACATTTGGGGTACCTAAATGAAATTAGGGTTTAGTTAAGGTCTAGTGGCAGGTTTGGGGTACAGAGAATCAAACAGAGTTCCCCTGCAACCCCCTTGGATTCGGCGCAAGGATACGGCGGTATATGAGGTCTAGTAGCGGCACGGATTCCCAATAAAAGCATGTATTGGCCCGAGAGCTAGATTAATAAAAGAGATTTATTACCAAGTTTAGAAGTAGGAGATAGGTGAAGGTAGAGATAAAGAGGGCACTGGACAGAGGGTCCAGTGGACAGAGGGTCCTCACATGGCGACCATGTTTGGAATCCCTGCAAAGAGGGGTTCCCAGTGTGGTCCTTTTAAGTCAGAGACTTAGTTCGAGGGGCTTTGGGGTGTAGCCCCAAAGTTGGCTCAGATCCGGGTGGGGCTGGGATAGGTCCAGACCTTCTATTGGAATTCAAAGGGACCAGGATTTGTGAGCCAAAGGGTAATTTACATTAGCTAGGGGGGTTGGGAATCAAAGATTGGAATCTTTCCCGCATCACTTTCATCATAGGAAACTGTCTTTCAGGGAACCTTGATGACCGGCAAGTTGCTGTCATAGTAGCAAATATATATATGTTTCCAAACAAATCTCTTTTAAGGGGCAATTTATTCTGTGATTGGCAGAAATGAAGGATCATGATTTTTCTCTGTAAACTGAACGACAAACCACAACAACTACTTAAGTCACTTGATGCAGCAAAATCAATCATGATGGGCAAAGGATCAATTTGTCCTGTTTGAAAAATAAACATCTCAGTCTGATTTAATGTTCAGTTAGCTAGAAATCTAATAAAACTCTAAGCTATAAATTAGAATGCACACATGAGCAACTGCAGTAAATTTTCTTTCTGGCTGTATCTGTCATGAAAACAAAGGTGGGAGTATCTTCATAAATGAATGCCTAATACTCAAATTTAATAACGTCAGACTCTTTTCCTCTTCCTTCTTCTTTTTTTTTTTTAAACATTCATTCTCCCCAGTATAAAGAAGACCTTTATATTTACATAAGGTTATTTTACTTTTCATTTAAACAATTTTTAGCCACTTTACAAAGTGACTACTTATTTTAGGAACCCAGATTCAAGGGCAGAAATTAAAAGTCTACCCTCTTGGTATTTTCATTGAAACTGTGAGGATAAAGATTCCAAATAGGTGAAACAGTCATTGAAATGTAAAGGGACAGTCCTTTCAAATTTAGAAAGTCATAAGTGAAAGTCTGAGACCTTATTAGGTCAAAAGCATCTGAAAAGAAGGAATATGTATTTGCCTCTAAGGCACACACTGAATTGTTATCATTGTCATCTCATAATTCATAACCTTAAGACTGAAACTGGAACACCAGAAGAATAGTTAGCTGAACCAAAACTGATCATTCTAAGCAAAAGTGGAGACTTATAAAGTATATGAATATGGAAAGTTGTTGAATTGAGGAAAACTAGACCTCTCCCATATTCTGTCTGCAGCTAATAAACCTCAGAGTCATCCCTGGCTATCTAGAAGTCAAATAAATTCAGCTTTAACCAGTCCTAAGCTTCTAGTTGTTGTATTGATCAGAAGAATGCCATGATGCATTGACCAATATTTAACACCCTGTACGAAGAGGAGGTAAAAATGGATTCTTGATTTTGACATAAAGGGTGATACTACAAGCATATTAGAAGAACAAAGTATATTTATGCACACCTGCATTTTTGATTTCCTTCACAAGCTAATTGTACAATAATTCAGAGTCTGATTCTTTTTGTACAGCAAAATAATGTTTTGGTCATGTATACTTATTGTGTATCTAAGTTATATTTTAATATATTTAACATCTACTGGTCATCCTGCCATTTAGGGGAGGGGGTGGGGGGGGGGTAAGAGGTGAAAAATTGGAACAAGAGGTTTGGCAATTGTTAATGCTGTAAAGTTACCCATGTATATATCCTGTAAATAAAAGGCTATTAAATAAAAAAAAAAAAAAAAAAAAAAAAAAAGAAGAACAAAGGATAGTCTGCCTCTCAGATCTATGGAGAAGAAAGGAATTTGTGGCCAAAGAATAATAAGAGTACATTATAAAATGCAAAATGGATAATTTTGATTATATTAAGTTAATTTTTTTTTTGTACAAACAAAATCAATGCAGACAAGAAAAGAAGAAAAAAAAAAAACTGGAGGGAAAATTTACATCCAAGAGTTCTGGTCATTGTTGTTATTCCAATTCTTTATTTTTTATTTTATTTCTTGACCAGTCCAGTAGTGATAAGGTCTTAAATGGTGTTTTTGACAGAAAGAAAGTAAACAATTGATTCCTAAGGCTAGTAGGCTCTGGTAGAGATCAGTTTAGCTCCATAACTCCACCCTTTTATATATTTGAGATCCTGAGATTTTAGGACTTGAGAAGTTAGGGACACAGGAAGCCCCCAACTAGAGAGAAACTAAGGCTGACTCCAGAATATGCAGAGAGGAATGGGGGAGCCTATCGTACATCAGAGAGGCTGGACATAATCACAAGTTGTAGAGATCTTTAATCAAGGCAGTGATCTAGTCAGGATAGTCTTGGATTTTGAATCTCTCCTTCAAGGAGAGAAGCTTAATTTAGGAAAAGTTCAGGTTACTCCATGAGCAAAGCGGTTCCCAGCTGTGACACCCCCACTTTAGATGAGAGGAAAATATTGGGGATTGCATGTTTTACCTTTTGCAAAGAAGAAGGCCAAGGGTTTTGAACACCAAATGATGGCAGGCACCAAAAGCTGGAGTTCAGTCATGTGGAGAATTCACAATTGCTATTCTCTTTGTCAAAAGGCAATTTCTTTAGGAGAATAGGTTACAAACAAAATGAAGGAACATAATAGACACCAGAAATGGTAAATATGAACTAGAGTTGGAGAGCATATGAAAGACAAGGTCCTCAGTGGAACTCACAATTACCCAGTGGAAAAAGAAGTTGGGGGATATCCTTAGCTATAAAAAGGAAAAGTGGAATTGAGAAGCATAGTGAAGTTAGAAGAGATACCCACATGGTATGGGGGAAAAATACTTGCTGTGGCAGGCTGACCCAAAGGAAGGCAGCAGCCATGGAATGGCCCAGAAATAGATTTTATACGAAATTTCTGACAGGACATGGAAAGGTGAGATTGCTGGAGATTTCTATAAAGGGAGGATCTCAGGAGTTTGAAATAACTTGGATTTCAGAGTGGATTGTAATGCTGAAGAAACTGAGCAAGATAGAGATTAGAGAACAATTCAATAGTTTATTAAATGGAGAGAAATACTGGGACCAATGGATCCATGGTTGATCCCAGGGTTAGACGAAACCATCATCTCAAAGAGTCTAGCCCCAAATCTTGGGACAGCAAGCTTTTTATAGAATAACAAGAACAATGACATAATGGAGGTACCTAGGTGGGGATAACATAATAGAGAGAGGTTACTCATATTCTAATGACATCTAAAATGGATAAACCTTTATCTTGCTAAACATTAAGAAGGAATGTCTATAAAACCTTTATCTCAAACATTAAGAGGGAAAGGTTATAACCTAAGGCAGAATAACCAAATAGGACAATTGGAGAAACTGAGTCATGACATTAAAAGGGAACTTTGGCATAACATTATTGCCTCCCCAGAGAGTGGGACCATGGAGCTGAACTGATCTCTACCAGAGCATTCAATTTGCTTGTCTTAGGGATCAATTCTTTAGTTTCTCTCTGTCAAAAACACAATCCAGAACTCATCTGCAGAAGTTGTTCAGTATCAGAAAGGCTTGACCAGTCCAATCCAGCAGTACTAGGGAGCTAAATGCTTTAGCACTAGCTTTAGCACTAGGGAGCTAAAGTGACCTACCTGGTCTGCCCTAAAATCAATCAAATCTAGTGAGAGTCAACTCAGCAACTGGGCATTCTGCTTGATCCAGTCCAGCAGAAGATAGCCCACCCAATCAAAATGTCATACCCTGCAAGGAACAGGTCCAGCTAGGCAGCAGGATAAGTCATCCATTATAAATAGGCTTGGGGATGAACATTGCCTTGGCCAAATGTACCCACTCACTTGGATACTTAAAGTATTTTAGATGCATACCCACTCCTCAGCTCACAGACTATCCGGGTTTTCTAGTTTTAGGGGAAATGGATTGTAACTACCACTTTTATGCAATTTGAATAAATAGTTACCTCCAGAGTGCCAAAAATAGTAGCATCCAATCTTCTGGGGACCCAACTAGTGGTTAAGTAAATCCGGAGAGGATGTTATTATACAATAATTGTACAGAGGTAAAATCATGAATTTCTTATTAGTTGAGGAAGGGGAAAATACTAATGCCAGAACTTTCAGACCTGTAACTTCTGAATCACATTCAATTCCTTCCTCACTTTTCCCAACCTACCCTCATTCTTAATCAATGACCAATTCTTGATTTTTAATTCTTTTTAAAAAATATTTATTTATTTATTTAGCAATTGGGGTTAAGTAAATTGCCCAAGGTCAGACAGATAGGAAGTGTTAAGTTTCTGAGGTCACATTTGAACTCTGGTCCTCCTGACTTCAGGGCTGGTGCTCTATCCACTGTGCCACCTAGCTGCCCCTTGATTTTTAATTCTTAAAAAAAAAATCTTTTTTTTTATTATAGCTTTTTATTTACAAGATATATGCATGGGTTATTTTTCAGCATTGACAATTGAAAAATCTTTTGTTCCAAAAAAAATTCTTAAACATCAAGTATAATTGTCATTTTATATACCCAGTAGAACACAGAAAGAGGAATTTATATGAAATTGCAGATCTCTAATATGTACAGTTTTCTTTTCTGTTTACGTCTGTAACAAGTTCACCTTGTATGTTTCAAAACTAACCTGCTTGTCTGTGCTTCTTTTTGCCTTTCCTTATGATAAAGTGTAAGTCTTAGGGAGGATATGGCAATGATTCCAAGGCTACCAACCATAAACTATGCAGGGGGTCAGATAACAATCTCTTAGTCAGTAATAACAAAGTTCCTGAGATAATCTAAGCCAGAGAATTCAATAATTGGGTGCAACTACTCCACTTATAAGTCCTAGCATTCAATACTCCCCAACTTCACCTCTAAGACCACTCTGCAATTCTACCTCTAAATCATAAAATAAGCATATCAGTGAAATGAAGCACCAGGTCTTTCTAGCTTTTTCTCTAAATTTATCTTCTTGCTACTTGTTCTTTGCTAAATTCTCTTGAAGCTTAATTTGCTTCAATTGACTTTACAATTACAAGCTTTGCTCCTTGACTTGGAGATGGGTCAGAACCTGCAAATTCTTTTGAGATACCTTGCAACACTGGTCTGGAATCCCAACCTTCTGGAGTCTCCTTTGAACTCCAACATTTCTGCCTTCTAATCTTCATTAAAATATATCTTGACCTTTTTTTTTGTTTGTTTATCCTATTATTATCCTCCCTTAACCTCTCATCTCAATCCCACTAGAATAAAAAAGAAAAGAAAAAAATTGCTTCCCTCTCTGTTGCCCTCCACAGACATGCTTAAATAATATTCTCAAAGCCCAAACATATCCCTCCTTCTTTCAGAAACCTTCTATGTCTCCCTATTGCTCCTAGGGTTCTTAAAATACAAGGTTCTTAGCTTGGCATTTCATTCAAACCAATTCAAGACTACCTTTAATGCTATTTTATCTTATTCTCTTTTACATGCTCTATCTTGCCCAAGTGGTCTATTTACCATTTTCTATACTCACCAGTTCATAGTTCACTCTTGTGTCTTTTTGTATAGCTTTCCATTTCCTCCCTGCCTGGGATAGTCTCCCTCCTAAAACCAATTTCTTAAAATGCCTGGCCCCATCCCTGTGTCCAAAAAGATTAACAAAAGAGAAAAAAGTCCCAGACATACAAATGTATTTAGAGCAGCTCTTTTTGTGGTGGCAAAAACCTATAAATTATGAGGATGCCCATCAATCGGGGATCGGCTAAAGAGATTGTGCCATGTAAATGTGATGGAATCTTCTGGTGCTCTAAGAATGGGGAAATAGATTTCAGAGAAATATGGAAAAACTTGAATGAATTATTATTCCCCTTCATCCTCCTCCTCCTCTATCTTCCTCATTGCAGTACCCATCCCATTTCAACGACTTGATGAAGACTTGTTGACTTGTCAATGGAAGAAGTTACCCAGCAGCTAGAGGAAGGGTTGATGAGGATAGTGGATGGGGTTTTGCTCCATGGATGAAGAAATGCCTGGGCCATTTTCTGCTATTTTCATTTTTTGGGGGGCTCGCTTGCACGTCATGTCAGTGGAAGTCAGTTTGGGATGATACTAGCCAGATTTATCATCAGGAAGGACATGAACAGACAAGCCCTGTTTGTCTAATTGTCCAGTACACCAAATGGAAGTTCCTCTTGTTGAAATAATCTTCCAGGGAATAGCAGGAATTATTTACCATGTCAGTCAACTTCCATTTTAAGTAAATAAAACAAAATTGAAATTTCTTTCCAGTTTAGTGACCTCCTGGCTCTGGCAGCCTATCTTATAAATTCCTTCTCATTTAATTGGAATTGGAGACATTGGAGACATATCCAATGGTGCTGTCAATCTTTCTCCTTCAGGGTACAGTGACCAGATCTCTTATTATCTTGCATCTATACTGGAACTTCAGGTATTCAGGGCTGAGTATTTTGGAAATGAAAATTCTTCAGAACTTTCCCCTTCTTCCTTGCACTATCTTTACCATTAAAGCTGGGTTTCCTTCTCTTTATCCCATTGCTTCTTTTTAGATTCATTCATTTCCTAGACATTGCCTTCCAGTTCACTATTGGAATTGAAACCCCAGTTTCACAGTTTCTGCAGCTGCTGAGGGAAGGTACCAGCCACATCCTTATGTAGCCAGCAAAGCATTTCTCCCTGCCTGCAGGACCTTTGGAGATTGGCAACATAAAAATCAATTCTTCTGTCTACTGAGATCATTCTTTTCTATTGGATTTTTTCACATTAAAGTAAAATCCTTTGTTTTAGGAACTTGTTCCAATTCAAAAATGTAGATATTGAGCATCTGATAAATGAAAACCTGTATCCCTAAAGGATATGCTCTCATCTTAAATTGGGGGCACAAACTCCAAACTAGGTAAATCAAGACCTAGAAAATCCAGAATGAGTGACCTTGCATTTTTTTTAAACCTTGAAGGGAAGGTTCATTCACTGACTTCTCATACTTTCATCTGTTAATTTCATTCTTTTATTATTATTATTATTAAAGCTTTTTAATTTTCAAAAGCTTTGCATGGATAATTTTTCAACATTATCCCTTGAAAAATCTTCTGTTCCAATCTCTCCCCACTTCCCTCACCTCCTCCCCAAAATAGCAAGTAATCCAATATATGTTAAACATGATAAAAATATATGTTAATTGCAATATATGCATACATATTTATACAATTATATTGCTGCATAAGAAAAATCAAATAAAAAATGAAGAAGAAAATAAAATGCAAGCAAATAACAACAAAAGGAGTGATCCACACTAAGTTCCCGGAGTCCTCCCTCTGGGTACAGATGGCTCTCTTCATCCCAAGACCATTGGAACTGGTCTGAATCATCTCATTGTTGAGAAGAGCCACGTCCATCAGAATTGATCATCATATAATCTGTTAATTTCATTCTTAGCTGTGCTGAAGGACTGGGGTGGGAATTTATAAATGGTATGGCAGTATAGAACATAGAACATGACCTTGGAGCCTGGAAAACTTGTGTTCAAATTCTGCCTTTGACACATCTTGGATTTGTGACCCTGATCAAGTGGCTTCACCTCTCAGATCACTGCAACAACCACCAAACATTATCAATTACATTCATGCTGATGCAATTATCAGCTTTGGGGGAAAGGAATTTCCACAACTGGAGTTCCCTATACCTATGAAATCACAAGTCTGGACTCAGCCCATCTCAACAACTGCCCACGTTGTATAAAAGACATATGCACACATGAGTACATGAATGGGTAGCTATTCCTTCCTTTCCCACCCCATTAGATATGGAACTAAAAGAGACCCTAGGAATTATCTTATCAAAAGCTTTGTTTTATAGAGAAGAAGATGGAAACTAAGATGTGGTCCTATGAGGGTCCATAAACTCATGTGTACATAGAAAGATTTTATATATATAAATTCCTGGAGTATTTTTGGGGGAAGAGATTTGTTTTTGTTTTTGTTTTTAATCTAGACCTGAAATATCATCAGGTGTCATAAGATAGAACATACACACCACACACACATTTATAGCATATATAACAAATTCTAGCATCTAGGTAGCAACCTTTTTTGCATCAGTGTGTTTGAATATGTATGCATGTACATGCACACACATATGTACTATATATGTCTATTAATTGGTTGATACATGTTTTATACACACATATATACATATATGCATTAATAATAATAATAGCTAACATTTATATGGTGTTTACTATATATGACAGTTACTATGTTGAACATTTTATGATCATTATTACATTTGACCTTCACAACAATCCTGTTATTTCCCCTGTTTTATAGAGGAGGAAACTGAGGCAAAAGTTAAGTGATTTGAAGTGCTTGAGGTCATACTTAAACTCTCATCTTCTTGACTCCAGGCCCAAGGCTCTACTATAATAAGTATATATGTATCTATGTTTGGATGTGTCTGTATATGTATATAAGTGTGTGTATACATACATGCATGTTTATGTTTATATATACATATTCATACTTGTTCAGATAATTCTGGAAGCATAAGAAAATCTTTTTAGTTCAACTAAAAATATTAATAAACTTTAAATGCCTTTTCAGATTTCCTTGTTTATAAGTCTTAGGATGTTCCCTTCAAATATCTATGGTAGAGAAATTGCCTTTGATCATAGGGCTGAGGTAGAGTTGTTGGGATATTTTTTTTTTGGAGGAGGTGTGTGATGGTGAGTGAGAATATCAGTGTTCCAAGCAAGTTAGAAGTACTTGGATGTAGAAAAATGGTCAATTAATAAAATAATTTCTGGTCGACGTGCCTAAAGAGCAGAGTACAATTGTATTAACTTTCTTCAACATAACATTTGTAGTATAGTTGAATATGATACAATACAATAAGATGTGATATGATGAAATACTATACTATATGACACAAAACAATATAGCTTTAATATAAATCTAACAGTAAACATAACAGAACACTATATCCACATATGTATATAATATATGATAAAATATATAAAATGCATATGACACAGATGTTTACATATATACTCACATCATGATACATACAATATATATATTTATACATATAATGTATAAGATATATACAAGGTGTGTAAATATAATGTATATGTATATATACACATATATGATACTTATAATGTACACATAAATATAATGTGTATATATAATATATAAGATATATATATAATGTGAATATGACATATAAGGTATATAATATATGATATGTAAGTGTGTATATATAATATATGTATATATAAAATATATGATAAATATATGTATAACATATATATATAGTATGATAAGACATATATATATAATGTGTATATATAATATATATATAATGATAAGATACATATAATGTACATAAATATAATATAATAAGACATAGGTAAAATAAAATGTCTTCATATGTTCTGGTATCTATAATTCATATTATAAATATACACACATATGTGTGTCTATGTATGTATTATGAAGCTATAATCCAGGTAGCAAAATTTATCTTTTTCAATTTCTTACCTGATCCATGTGAGTAAGTAGTTTGCGTTTCCCTCATATTTTAAAGACATTTAAAGAGACTTTACTATAAAAGGCCACTGAGGGATATGGGGTAGCAAAGAGTGCTGTAATATGATGACAAAATGCTTCCCCCAGCCTGTGCCTTCCCATGAGGTCAGTGTCTCTCTCCTGACCCTCCCTACACTTCCAAGGGCACTTTCCCCAATCTCCCAATGGCCTGAGATGCTCCAGGTCTCCCTAGAGATGCTGTTCTCTTGCTCCTCACCTGTGTCAGGCTCCTCACCCTCCAAGTCCTGGAGAGGGGCCCCTTTACCCTGGCTGGGCCTCTGCAGCTAAACTCTTGGACTCCTGGCTTCACCCCCATATAATTGGGAGGAAATCACTGGAGCTGTCTCAGCTTCAGTTTCCTTATCTGTAAGACAAGGGGATTGAATGAGAAATCTTCCAAGGTTCCTTCCAGCTCAGCACCCATGAATTTTTAGCTAGCAAAGGCCTGGATGAATAAGCCGCCCCCTTCCTCCACTTACCCTATTGCCATTTCTCATCCTGGCCCATAGGACTGTCCTGAACCTGATCTTCCTAATCCAGTCACTCTTGCCAGCTTTCCACTTTTTCTGCATTCTATTCTTTGAGACATAATCTAGAAAACAGGCTGAAGGGCCAGTCTGCTTATTTCCCCCAAATGTACACATGTCACATAGTATGTGTCTTATATGTACGTGCATAATGTACACATATATGTACACACATTGACATACATGCATGTGTATGAATATATATGTATGTATATATACAAAGAGAGATGAGAGAGAAAGACAGAGGGAGAAAGACACAGAGAGAGAGAGAGAGAGAGAGAGAGAAAGAGAGAGAGAGAGAGGAAAGACAGAGAGAAACGTGAGAGAGAGAGAAAGACAGGGAGGGAAAGAGAGACAGAGACACAGGAAGACACAGAGACACACAAGACACAGAGAGACAGAGGGAGAGAGAAGAGATAGAAACAGAGAGAAGAGAAAGAAAGAGAGAAGAAGAATTGCCAACACTTCTGAGTTAAAGAAAACTAGGGGGACATATTGGGTAGATTTAGAATGAAAGTAATACACCTCCCTCCAAGGGTTGTTGTGAAGGTCAGACAGATATTTGTAAAGCACTTAATGTAATACCCACCACACAGTAGGTGTTGTTGTTGTTGTTGTTGTTGTTGTTATCACCCAGAAATCCTTCTTTAAGGAACTCAAGATCTGACCTCAGCTCTGTTAGCACACAGGGATACCAATCTATTTCTCTTGCCTCTTCTTCTTTGAGGTGAGGGGGAAAGTCTCCACTCTTTTCCTAGTTAACTAATGAAACTGCTGAACCATAATTTAGCAGAATTGCTTGGGGAACTACCTGTTCGGTGATGATATTTCTTTTCTGGAATAACTTAGCCCACTCAAGCAGTTTTCTTCTGCTGACTTTCCGTGTCCCTTGTCCCTCCCTTCTCTCTCCTTCACGTTCGTCTCTTCCTGTCCAGAACCTTCATTTTCTTCCCCTTCAAAAATATGCTGCAATTTGACTGTCTTTGTCACTTCTCGGAAGGTCTGTGCTCTATGGACTCTGATTGCTGCTTTATCTCCGAGGATAAATTTCCCTACTGACTCAGAACCAAGGAAACCTCCACCAGAATAGAATGAAGATTGATTACATACTTTTCAACCCTTTCAAACTTCTGCAAAGAAAGTGCAGAAGAAGCAGATGGTGGGGCTGACGGGGACTGCTGCATATTTCATGAGGATGCTGGAACCCAGACCTGGAACAAAACATCCAGGTCTCCTTATCTGCCCTTTTTAGGACCCCACTTGTTGGATAAGTGCTCCTTCTGGGTACCCACTGAAGTCCAGGTACCCGTAAGAGAGCACAGACATGAGCTGACTGCTTGCTTTTTGGTTACAAGAATATTTGGGGGGAACGTTCTTGTTACCTGTGAAAGTCAATCAGGATAAACAGAGTTTCTAATCTCTAGCACCTACTCTCAGACCTGCAGGAGCACTTTAGCTAATCCCTAAAACATTTCTAATCAACTAGGGATTATCATGGGGACTGGCAAGAGGGAAACATTGGTATCCAGAGTGAGAAACAGATCCTTAAAACTGACTACATTCTCCAGATGTGCCTGAAACTGGTGTAATTCCTTGCCAGTTATGGGTAAGGGACAACAATCCCAACCCAAATCCTGTTTATGAGCTCAGCTCACATTGCTCTCGCCCTCTGAGCGGATAAAGGGCTTCCAGCAGTATTTTTCCTCCAAAATTTGATCCATTTCAATTTTAACGTTATTATCAAGTTAAGGAGGAGGAGGAGGAGGAGGAGAAAGAGAGAGAGAGAGAGAGAAAGAGAGAGAGAGAGAGAGAGAGAGAGAGAGACAGAGAAAAATACACAGAGAGAGAGACAGAGACAGAGAAAGAGACAGACAGACAGACAGACAGGCGGACAAAGACAGAGAGAGACAGAGAGAGAGAGAAACACATAGACAGACAGAGACAGAGAGACAGAGAGAGACAGAGACAGAGAGAGAGAGAGAGAGAGCTGTTTCTCAGAAAGCATGTCATTAAAGAGGTTTAAGGGAAGTCTCAGTCTTCACATTGAATGTCATTTTATATAAAATAAATTCATTCTGCCAGGAGATGCTCAATTTTGGATGTTTTATGTCAATTACTACTCTGCTTTTGAATCTGCTGGTTTTTTCTCTCTTTGGATAAACAGGATTCACCTCCATTTTCCTTATTTACTCTGACTCTAAGGAGGAAAAAGATTATGTGGGATTTTTCATTAACATTTTTAATTAGCTTTTTAGTGGTTGCTGACCCCTGATTGATGAACTCCTTCAGGGGCACATGGGGATATTTTCTCATTGTGGTAGCTATGAGCTTGGTGCTATTAGTAGTGACCTTGCTTCTCTTTCTGTTGATTCCTTTTTAAATCCTGAATTTGTGACTATCAGTCCCAAAGAAAACATGGCTTGTTGGGGCATCGACAATAGAAGATATGTAGAAGAGAACTGCTAAATTTCTACCTTAAATTGTCTTCAACTGCAAAGCCTCCCTTCTCCCATTCCTAAATGTACTATGTTCTGAATATGTATCTGGGGGTATGATGGATAGTGTGGGGATTTGGGAGGAAGACCTAGGTTTCAGTCTTAATTCAGACTTTTACTAATTTTTTGACTCTGGGCAAATCATTCAGACTCAATTTCCTCATCTTTAAAATAGGATGAATAATAGCATCTCTCTATAAATACCAGATTACATAGTATATTTAAAGTACTGAGGAAACCTTAAAAAAATTGAATAATTTTTAGATATAATGACTCTTCTTTTTTAAAAATAATTTAATAGTACTTTTTATTTTCCAAATACATGCAAAGATTGTTTTCGACATTTTCTCCCTTGCATAACCTCATGGGACAAAATTTTCTCCTTCTCTCTCCACCTCCCACCTCCCCTATACAGCAAATAATCCAACATATGTCAAACATGTGCAGTTCTTCTATATATATTTCCACATTTATTGTGTTTACAAGAAAAATCATATCAAAAAGGAAAAAAAAAATGAGAAAGAAAAAAAAAGCAAACCAACAACTAAAAAGGTAAAAATACTATATTGTGAGCCACATTCAGTTCCCACAGTCTCTTTCTGGATGCAGATGGCTCTCTCCATCACAAGATCATTGGAACTGGACCGAATTACCTCATTGTTGAAAAGAGCCATGTCCATCATATAATCTTCTTGTTGCTGTGCACAACATTCTCTTGGTTCTGTTTCATTCATTTAGCATCGGTAAGTCTCTTCAAGCCTCTCTGAAATCATCCTGCTGATTGTTTCTTATGGAACAATAATATTCCATCACATTCATATAACATAGCTTATTCAGTTATTCCCCAACTGATGGCCATCCACTCAGTTTCCAGTTTCTTGCCACTACAAAGAGGGCTGCCACAAACATTTTTGCACATGTGGGTCCCTTTCTCTCCTTTAAGATGTCTTTGGGATATAGACCCAGCAGAGACACTGCTGGGTCAAAGGGTGTGCACAGTTTGATAGCCCTTTGGGCATAGTTCCAAATTGCTCTCCAGAATGGTTGGATCCATTCACAATTCCACCAACAATGTATTAATGTCCCAGTTTTCCCATATCCCCTCCAACATTCATCATTATCTTTTCCTGACATCTTAGCCAATCTGAGAGATGTGTAATAGTATTTCAGAGTTGTCTTACTTTGCATTTCTCTAATCAATAATGATATAAAACATTTTTCATATGACTAGAAATGATTGTAATTTCTTCATCTGAAAATTGTCTGTTCATATCCTTTGACCCCTCATCAATTGGAGAATGGCTTGTATTCTTATAAATTTGAGTCAATACTCTCTATATTTTAGAAATGAGGCCTTTATCAGAATCCTTGAATGTAAACATTTTTCCCAATAAAGAATGACTTTTCAAAAACAATTCAAAATTCAAAATATATAGTTAGAAAATGCCAGCAGATTCAAAAGCAAAATACTGAGATGAAATATTAAAAAAAGGTCTCCTTGCAGAATTTTATTCTATGTGTCAAAGCTCATATATCTATATGTAATGTGAGTTTCAATACACATATGGATTTCCATATATTTCACATATATATATTTGGAAATTGACATCTGGGTTGGTGGAAAGAATACTGAACTGGGAATCAGAAGATCTGGATTAAAATTCCAACTCTAAGGATCAAAGAACCACAGATTTAGAACTTCAAGGGACCTTAGAGTTTTTCAAGTTCACTTTCCTCATTTTAAAGATAAGGAAACTGAGACTCAGTGGGTCAAGTGACATTTCCAAAGTTACACAAATAATAAAGCTCAGAGTCATGCTTAATAACTACATGACTTTGGGAAGTCACTTGAGGTTTCTAAGGCTGAATTTGTACAGAAAAAATAGGGACCATAATGTCTCACAAGGTTGTTGTGATCACCAAATGAGCTAATGAATGTGAAAGCACAAAATGTTATATAAATATATATTTTCCTAGGTCATCGCTTGTGTAGAAAGTCTCTCTCTGAAGATATATTGCAATAACATTTATAACATTCAAAGCTGCTCATGGGATTGTCATAATATCCTGCAGCAACACTTGCTATTTTCAGAGACCAGCCCCTGCTTTCTCTACCCTATGTGCTTCATCTTGAGTCCATTCCCTCCCCAGAAATGCTGTCCCATTCCCTTATGCCTAGACCTGCCCCAGATGCTACCTTTTCCCCATCACTTGCCTCAGGGCTTTGGCCCACTTGTTTTTCCCTGTCCTCACTGCCCATTAAAATCGGCTTGCTCCTTTGCTCATCCCAAGCCCCTCTCCTGCATTTAGTAATGCCTTAACTCCTGTTTGCCTCAGTTATACCTTGGGACTAATTTTCTGCCCTAGCTCTAGACTTCTACTAGTCTTAACTCTCAGTTCTTCCCTTCCTCTCCTTTTAGAACACCTAAACCATTCCACATGGACATTTTCTAACTCTTTTCCATTCTCCAGGAAGATGCCTCTAATTTACAATCCAAGGAACCCCTAGATATCTGTGAATAAGTGAGGAACGTGGTTGGATACACAATTTAGAATGATGATTTTGGTGGATGTGTGAAGGATGGATTGTAAAGGAGAGAGACATGACAAGGAGTGGCAATGGATGGGATAGAGTGCATCGCCACTGTATTGGTGATTGGAGAAAAAAATAAGAATGAAAAAATACACTCAGCTTCATCTTGACAATGAATCAATAAATCAAGTGTGACTCAATAAATAATATGAATACAAGTATAGCATCAAAATAGTTTATTACAAAAACATGGGTGTACACAATTTTTCAATGTCATCATGACACATTTATCCCAGTGATTGAAGACTTTTTGGACTCTTTCAGAGAAAAAATGTTCTGCCTGAATTTGGAATGTCTTCATCATTCATTGTTTATTCATTCATCCAACAATTATTTATTAAACAAGTAAAAGAATTGTAGTGGGCACTGATGGGGGTACAAAGGTGATTAAGGTTTATGTGCCAGTGAGTGGGAAAAGACATGCACTGAAATAGCATGAGAGGGGGAGAGGAGTGAAGAGAATAATAATAGCTGGCATTTAGATGGTGCTTTAAGGGTTATAAAATACTTTATATCATCTCATTTTAGTTTCACAATAGCCCTGGTAGTACATGTTACCATGAAGTCATTTTACAAATGAGGAAATTGAGGAAGACAGAAAGAAGTAAAGTGACTTGTCCGAAATCACTCACCTAGGAAGTGTCTGGGGCCATATTTGAATTCATATCTTCCTGAATTCAGATCCAATACTCTCTCCGTTTTACCTCCCAGCTGCCAATGAACAAAATATTATGGAGGCATAAAAGGTGATAGCAGCTAGTTTTCTAGGGCTTTTTAGTCAGGGCTCAAGTCAATAAAAGTGACATGCTCATAAATTATCATGGTTTCTTCATATCCTGGATTTTTGACATTAAAGTTATAAATATTTGTCTGAATAAATCAAGGAACTGCTATATCATAGATAAGCCCCTATAGTATAGCTAACCTTTATGTAGCACATTAAGGTTCGCAAATAGCATCACAGATATAAAGCACTTCTAATGCAAACCATTACTCATTTACAAATTTAGGAGATAAGTCTTAGAGGAGGGTCTATATCTCAGGGAGATAAAACTGACTTGCTTATAGTCATATGATTGCCATAAAGTAGTTGGTCCAGAGCCTAATCATAGAAAAGAACCTGTTTACAAAGGAAATTAGCCAGGTTAGGTGAATTAGAAAAGATGTGATGCAATAAGATAAAAAATTATAGACAGATCACAGACAGGGAAATAGACAGACACAGACACACATAAACACATATACACACATAAAATTCCATATCCTTTGATACAGCTTCCTAGAGAAGTGTTATCATCGAGGAATTGGGTCAATAATAGTAATTCTATATAGACTATTGACTCCTTTGAAATTATTTTACTATCAAGTAAAATCTTGATCTCACAAATTCAACTCACATCTCTATTGGATATCGTTTTCAGATCTATTGTTCAGCCTTAAAACTCTCTGCTGATTTTTAGTCTCTCATGTCTAGCTATCGGTTATCTAGAAATGGATGTTTTGTAGACATCTTAAATACAACATGTCCAAAACAGACTCACTGTCTTTCCCCAAACCCTCCCTGCTCCTACCTTCCTGATTGCTGGAGGAGATTATGCCATCTTCTCAGTTCCCTAAGTTTATACCCCAAGAGTCATCTTGGACTCACTCTTTACCCATCATCCCTCACCTCCCATATCCAAACTGTTGCCAAGGTCTATAGATTTCTTTTTTTTTTTTTTTTTTTTTTTTTTTTTAAATTTAATAGCCTTTTATTTACAGGATATATACATGGGTAACTTTACAGCATTAACAATTGCCAAACCTCTTGTTCCAATTTTTCACCTCTTACCCCCCCCCACCCCCTCCCAAATGGCAGGATGACCAGTAGATGTTAAATATATTAAAATATAACTTAGATACACAATAAGTATACATGAAGGTCTATAGATTTCACCTGGACAATATCTTTTGTGGATTTTACCTTTGTCCATCTCTTGTAGATTTCACCTGCGCAACATCTGTATTTCACCTCTGTATTTTTTTTTTTTTTTGGTTAATTTCACCTGTGCAACATTTCTTGTGGTTTTCACCTATACAGCATCTCTTATGTATTTCATCTGTGCTGCGTCTCTTGTGCATTTCATCTGTGCAGCATATCTTGTAGATTTCACTTAAGCAGCATCTCTTGTGTATTTCACATGTGCAGCGTCTTTTGTAGATTTTACTTAAGCAGCATCTCTTGGGGATTTCACCTGTGCAGCATCTCTTGTAGATGTCACCACTGCACCCAATATACCCTCTTCTCTCCTATAACACTGCTCTCACCCTATTGCCGTCACCCATCATCTCACACTTGCACTATTGCAACAGCTGCTGGGCGGTCTGGCTGTCTCATGTCTCTCCTCACTCCAGTTCATCCTCCATTTGGTTGCCAGATTCATCTTCTTAAAGTACAGATCTGATCATGTCACACTCTGCCCCAATCTGATCAACTCCAGTGGCTCCAAGTCACCTTCCGAATTAAAAATAAAAGTCTTCGAAATTCCTCCACAACCTGGCCCCTTCCTACCTTTCTAGTCTTCTTTCACTTTCCTCCTCTTTATATGCTCTGCTATCTAAATTGCCCTGGCTTTCTTTATACAAGACACCCTATCTCCTAACTCCGGATATTCTTTCTGGGTTTCCTCTGTGCCTAGGATGTTATTGCCTCTCATTAACCTCTTCTGGTTCCACTGTTTTCTTTGAAGTCTCAACTAAATTCCTACCTTCAGCAGGAAGCCTTTTCTTTTACTGTTTATTTCTAGTATGCAATTTAACCTGCCTATATCTTATCTTTACATAGTTATTTGCATGTTGTCTCCACTATTAGACAACTCTCTGAGGGCAGAGACAGTTTTATTTTTATTATTTTACCTTTCTTTGTATCTTAAATTCTTTTTTAAAAAAATTATCGAGCTGCTGCCATTGGATTTTCAAAGGTCTATCTATTTATCTAGGCACTCATTCTTTCAAGGAGGTAAAATAAACTTTTCCACATTTAAAAAAAAATCTTACTAAAAATAATTTTAAAAAGAATAGAAAAAAAGACAGAAAAGGAAAATAAAAAACAACATAAATAAAATAAAAATCAGAGAGGATTCAAAATATATAAGAGTATCTAGGATATACTGTGATATATTCAACATACATAGGACTGCTTGCCATCTAGGGAGGGGGTGGAGGGAAAGGGGAAAAAATCGGAACAGAAGTGAGTGCAAGTGATAATGTTGTAAAAAATTATCCTGGCATGGGTTCTGTCAATAAAAAATTATTATAATAAAAAAAATTTTTAAAAATAAATTAAATTAAAAAAAAGAAAACAAAAAAGCAGAATATATAACAACAAATTTCTATTTTAAGAAAGCATATGTATTCATGACTGTCCATTTTTGCTTCTTTGTAAATTTTTTTTTTGTATCTCCAATTTTTAGTACAGCATCTGGTATATAATAGGTACTTAATAAAAGTTTTAAACCCAAGTTTTCCTAACTCCAAATCCAGAATTCTAGCCATCATACAACATTATCTCATTTGCCCTTGTGTATATGTTATATGTATACATATAGGCACCCTATACACATACACTATACAGGAAGACATAAATGCATGTATAGACACATAATATATTGTGTATACAAAATAGACATGCATTGATGGGATGTATATATGTATATATAATTACAGCATGTGTTATATACATATTTGTATGTTTTGTTCCAGACTTGTAATTTGATAGGTATAAGGAAGCACTCTGCCACTTATAGTCTTAGAGAGATTTTTGGGACAATGAGAGTTAATCCATTTGCCTAGAAGAGTCAAGGCCAATATGTGCCAGAAACAGAATTTGAATCCGTTTTCCTGAATCTGAATCCTTATCCACTATGATATGTTATTTTTGTGGGATGAAGGTAGAAGGGGTGAAAGAAAGAAAGAAGAAGAAGGAGAAAAAGAAGAAGGAGAAGGAGAAGGAGGAGGAGAAAGAGAAGGAGAAGGAGGAGAAGGAGAAAGAGAAGGAGGAGGAGGAGGAGGAGAAGGAGAAGGAGGAGGAGAAAAAAGAAGAAGAAGAGGAAGAGGAAGAGGAAGAGGAGGAAGAGGAGGACGAGGAAGAAGAGGAGGAGGAGGAGGAAGAGGAGGAGAAGGAAGAGGAAGCATGTTCATGAGAGTGAGAGAGACAGAGATAGATGGAGAGAGGCAGAAAGACAGACAGATTCAGAGACAGAGAGAGAATGAGAGAGAAAAAGAGAGATACAGAGAAAGACAGAAAGAGAGAGACAGAGAGAGAGAGACAGAGACAGAGACAGAGGGAGAAAGAGAGAAAGTTCAAGATGATTTCCCAGCATCTCATAAGAAAATAACAAAAATTAAAGCCCAGTCCACTAATGTCCCAACTCCAAAGTCTGGATTATTTACCATTTTATTTCAATTACTCCAAGGATGACATATTCCTACCATTTATTTGGGAGTTGTGTTTGGTTTCTCGCCCCATTGGTTTGAATCATTTCCACTAACAGAGAGAAAAGGAGCAGTGAACCCAATTGGATTGTTGCTCTCAATCTGGGTGGTTTCCCTCAGAGCTTTGTCTGATCGGACTGTACTGGGCGTGTGCCGCCTGCCCCAGACAATGGCACTCATTTCTCCTTACAGAAACAGCTCTGTTGCCCTTATTAAAGCACCATTTTTCTTTGCCCGGATGAATGCAGCAAAACCCACTCTCCTTTCTGCTCTCTGCCTGCCAGCCAATGCCCTGACTGAGATCCTTTGTGTGCAAAGTTGCTGAGATGTATGGGTGTGGGGGTACAAGCCTGACTAATTAACTTGAGTGACTCTGCTCAGTTCTTCCAAGGACAGGCTGGGATCCAAATGAAAGGAGAAATCAGAGGACGGGGGCCTGTCCCGAAGAAGATGCTCTCTTGAGAGCAAGAACATATTCCATGCTACCATGTTTACATACTAAACCTGCTGGACCCTGCAAAAGTTTTTTTTTTTTTTTTTCTTTTTGAAAGCTCCCCCCTTATTGAGACAGCCAGAAGGAAAGAGAGAATTATTTCTGTTTGGGTGATGGCATTTGGAAATTGAAAGCACTTGGATTCTGACTGAGCTTAATGAAATTAGGAATGATACTCTGAAAACAGCAGCAGTTATACATAGAAAATGGGTTAAGAACCAGAGTAGTTACTTATTTGTATGTCCTATTTAAGATTGGTCAAGTACTATGCCCATATTGTCTCTCGTGAACCTCAACACAATGCTGGAACAGAGATGGTATTATTATTCCCATTTTACAGCTCAGAAAACTGAGGCAAATGTGACTCCCTGAAGGTCACATAGGTAGTAAGTGTCTAAGAGATTTTGAATCCAGTTGAAATTATAGGTCACTTTATATTATATTTCTTATGGTAAATTATATATAATTGTTTATTGATTGATCACCATTTTACAGATGAAAAAAATCTAAGGCTCAAAGAAGTTGAATGAGTTGTGTTTTGAAATAAAATGACAAATGAATTCAGACTTAAGATGAGGAAGACTGGCAGATTTGCTCAGTTTGTTTCTATCTTCTCGTGAGATGCTGAGAGATCTTTGTTCATTTGTAGGTGTGAGAAGTCCTCCCACCAATGAAGATTATGATCCATCCATACCTCCGCAGATAAAGTTTGATTGCCTGCAGCTGAAAAATCAATCACTTCCCCAAGATCACATCTTAGGTAAGATGATGTCAAAGATAGATCTGACTTTCTGCTTCCAAGTCCAGAACTGCACCCTTGTCAATCTTTGGAGTTTGTTCATATACTTGTACATTCTGTGTGTGTGTGTGTGTGTGTGTAGGAAAGCTCTTCCATTTGTATAGATCTCTAAGGTTTGCAAAATGCTTTAAATACATGATCTGAGCAGAAATATATTTGATGGACAGATGGAGAAAAATAGGTAGCTAGAGGTAGAAGAGGTAGATTGATAGAAATAAGAAAGATAGGAAGAAATAGGAAGATAGACATTATGGATAAAATAATAGTTAACATTCACATAATGCTTACTATGGACCAGGTAGAATATGCTAAACTCTTTATTAAGATGATCTTATTTGATCCTCACAACCACCCTGAGAGATCAGTGCTATTTTTATGTCCATTTTATAGATGAGGAAACTGAGGTCAGCAGAAGTTAAGTGACTTGCCCAGCTAGGGTTATAATAACTACTGGTAGGTGTTTCAGGCTGGATTTGAATTCAGGTTTTCCTGTTTCCAGGTGCATATAGAATGTTAGACAGAATTTCACTCAGTCACCAGATTGGTCCAAGGCAAGGCATGAATCCGGGTTGCTTGAGTCTGAGCTCAGTACTCTGCTACTATGGCTCTTGTGTATTATCAAAAGCAGGTGAAGAAGATGTTCCGAGTGTGTCAGGATCGGTGTGTCGAGCTGAGTCAAATCATCATCTCTCTGGCTCTGGCACCTCCCTACCCTGGGATGCTCCCTTTGGGGTGTCTTTCCCAAGGGCCTCTGGGTATTGCTCCTGAGCCCCTCTGGGTTGGCCACTGTATTTCAGCTGCTGTCACTTTGTGGAAGTGGAGAGTGGGGAAATTGTTGTCAAGCTGCAAGTAGGGAAGACCTTGTCATGTCCTTTGTGTCTGTGCTCACTGAAGGAAGCTTTCTTCTCCAAAAAAATGGGACGTTTCAGCAACTGTGCAAAATGTGAAGTCATTCTGATCTGAATGATATCAGATAGATTATAGGAATCCCCAACTCCTCCTAATGGCTTCCCTTAAGTCCCAACCAAAATCCCATCATTTACAGGAAGCCTTGTCCACCCCCTCTTAATTCCAAGCCTTTCTTCTGTTATTTTTTTATTTATCTTTTATATTGCTTGCTTTATCTATATCTATATACATAGCTTTATATATATACATACACACACACACACATATATTTGCATGTTGTCTCCCCCATTGAACTGTAAACTTTTTGGGGGCAGAAACTGTCTTTTGATTCTTTTTAAATGTTGAGCACTTAGCATAGCTCCTGGCACATAGTAGGTGCTTAATAAATGGATGGATGCTAATTGAATAAACATGATATATTGAGTCATGGGGTGATGGAATTAGATTATGGTTATTGAATTTTTTAAATAAATATAACAATATTTATTAAATAAAAAACAATATTTGTTAAATAAAAATAACAATAAAGATAAACCTGGCTTTTATAGAATACTTTAAGCTTTTAAAGCCTCCTTCCCTCATATTAGGCATATGGACCGCAGAATAATCCACTGAGATAGATACTATAGGTATTATTTTGCTTATTTTATAGATGAGGAAAGTAGAGCCTTAAATAGCTTATCCATGATTCCACAGCTAGAGTCAGAGACAAAGTTTGAACTGACTCCTTTAAACCTGTGACTTCTTCCAAAGGTGTGCTGGTGCTGGCTTATATTGCTAAAGAGAGCTGGTTGTTAAATTTTCAGTGTGACTTTTTACACTTCAGATATCAGCAAATGCTATAATGCTTGACTTATTGTTTTCTTTTATTCTCTAGACTCAAGAAAGTGATGGAAAAGGTGTCAATTATGCAGATTAAACTTTAACTGTATATCCAGTCTCCCAATCCTTCTTCTCTAAAAGCTGGTGGTTAAACATTTGCCAGTGCATCCTTGTGCCTAATCTAAAGTTCTTTTCCCTATACTCTGCTAGGTTAATGAATGGTGGAAATATTAGCAGTACATGGATCTCCTGTCTTAGAGCCCAGTATTCTCCAGTCCCAGAACCTAGAGCAAGTTTGTCTTCCCACCATTCTCTGGGTCTAGCTTTTATTTCATAAAGTACTCACAGAGTGTCAGTCACAGTGCTGGTACAATAAAGATGCCAGCATCCACCCATATTCACCATCCTCTCCCGTCATCAGTTTTCCGTTTGGAAAGAGATGCTTTCCTTTTTGGAGGCAGCCTTCACACTAGCCACATGTGCATGGATAACTCCATATCAAGAACTGTAGTATGGCTGTTAAACATACACATAGAAAGTGGTTTTTTTTGACGTGTCTCAATATAGTATTTCAGTTTAGTAATAACAAAGTACAATCTTTTAGTTTCTTCTTGTACATTTTTTTATCCATGTGCACAGGTTGGGGGGAAATCATTGGAGGAGACATTGGGAGGAGGCAAGCCTACGTCCAAAGAGCGCACCAAAAAGTGGGGAGTTTGTGTTCATACTTACATGAGAAGTATGAGAAGTTGGCTTTTCCACCAATATTGTTAGAACAGGATCAGGGGAGGGAGAAGTAAAATTTCTTGTTGGGATGTCTCTGATTACCTGTGAGTTGAGGAACTGGTTAGACAACTAACAAAGGAGGCTTAGGGTTAAACCAAACTAGCTGTGGTCAGTGACAGGGTATAAGACTTTTGGAGGGGATTGTATCCAATCTAATTACTATTTGGATAGTAAATCTGACCAGTTGGAACTTTGGTTGTATCCTACCTAATGACTATTCCAATAGGAAATCCAATCAATTGTATCCAACCTAAATCTGATCAATTGTATCTAAACTAGTATTTGGATAGTAAATTTGACCATTGTAATTTTGATTGTATCCACCCTAATAACTATTGCAATAGGAAACCCAAGCAATTGTAATCTAAATCTGACCAATTGTATCTAAAGTATCATTTGGATAGTAAATCTGACCAGTTGTAACTTTGATTGTATCCAATCTAATAAGTATTGCCATAGGAAATCCAACCAATTGTATCTAACCTAAATCTGACCAATTATATCTAAACTACTATTTGGATAGTAAATCTGACTAGTTGTAACTTTGATTGTAGCCAACCTAATGACTATTGCAATAGGAAATCCAATCAATTGTATCCAACCTAAATCTGATCAATTGTATCTAAACTAGTATTTGGATAGTAAATCTGACCATTGTAATTTTGATTGTATCCACCCTAATAACTATTGCAATAGGAAACCCAAGCAATTGTAATCTAAATCTGACCAATTGTATCTAAAGTATCATTTGGATAGTAAATCTGACCAGTTGTAACTTTGATTGTATCCAATCTAATAAGTATTGCAATAGGAAATCCAACCAATTGTATCTAACCTAAATCTGACCAATTATATCTAAACTACTATTTGGATAGTAAATCTGACTAGTTGTAACTTTGATTGTAGCCAACCTAATGACTATTGCAATAGGAAATCCAATCAATTGTATCTAACCTAAATCTGACCAATTGTATCCAAATTAATTAGCATTCTGATAGGAAATCTGACCAATTATAACCAACCCTGATTGTAAATCTGACCAATCTGAACCTTGAAGAGAGGAGTAAAGAATCGAGCTACTAGTATAAACTTTGCTTCCTTAAAGTATTCTGTGTCTCTTCCATGAGTACATTCGCTTTTTATGAGCATTGCTGAATAAAAGCACTGGTTGTACCACTACTTCTGGAGCAACTTACAACTGGGATAGCAGTGGGCAGCAGCAGCTCATTCAGGGTTTACTTCCCAATCCTACTGAGCTCCATGAAGTCCTTTGTTAACACTTATTTAATTGTAGGAGAGAAACTACAGCAACAAACAAATGATTAGTATTAAAATAGCTTTTGTCTCCTGTGAAATACTTTTTTATTGTCAGGGTTGTGTGTGAACTTTAAAACAAGTTTTTGGTAACTATATTTCAATATAATTGGTTTCCTTTGCTCTCTTCTTCTTCTCCCTCTTCTCCTCCTTCTCCTTCTTCTCCTTCTCCTTCTCCTCCTCCTCCTTTTCCTCCTCCTCCTCCTCCTCCTTCTCCTTCTCCTCCTTCTTCTCCTCCTTTTTCTTCTTCTTCTTCTTCTTTTCTTTCTTCTTCTCCTCTGTCTCTTTTATTCTTATTTTATGCATTTAAAGCATTATTCTGCAAAAGGATCCATGAACTTCTCTAGACTACTCCCTTAGATCAAAAAACCCCAATGAAAATCTCCTGCTTTAGGATGAGGTTTATAAGCCTCACTTTATTGCATTTTATATTTATATTTATATTAGTTCTAAGACCATAGAAGGAAACAAGCTCCTGAAAACTTGATTCTATAACATTCTAATGACCAGGATTCTCAAAGATGGAGAAATTGATGGAAATTATAGGAAGGCAAATTTGAGGTAAAAATCAAAACCTAGTTCTTTGACAATGTCATGGACTGTCTCAAGGTAGTGAGATTCCCATCATTGGGAGGTCTTCAAGTAGAAATTGATGTGACTGATGTAGATGCCAGATGGTGGCAGGCACCAAAAGTTGGGGTTCAATCATGTAAAAAATTCATCATGACCATTCTCTTGGGCAAATAGGTTACAGTCAAAATGAAGAAATACAATAGATACCAGGAATGGTAAATAGGAAATAGTATGAGAACATATGAAAGACAAGTTCCTCAATGGGACTCAGGATTACCCAAGCAGAAAGGGAGCACCCCTTGAGGTTGGGGGATGTCCTTAGCCGGCAGGCTAAATCCTGAAAGGGACTAAGTACCCTAAAACAGTTAGTTAGCTGTAAGGGGGAGAAGGAGGATTGAGAAGATGTACAGTAGAGTTAGGAGAGATACCCCATGACAGAGGGGCATGGTGGACTGACCCAAAAGAAGATGGGGAGTATGGGATGGCCAGAAGTAGATTTCATTGGGGAAATTTAACCTCAGGGATGTGACTGAGATTTCTGACAGGGTATGATAAGATGAGGCTGTTTAAGACTCTACAGAGGGTGCGATTGGAGCTAAATTGATCCCAGTGTCTTCTCCCTGCTTGTTTCAGGTATCAATTCTTCAGTTTCTCTATGCCCAACACACCATTCAGAATTTCATCAGAAGTTCTACAAAGCCTCATTGAGAATGGGGTTTCTATTTAGTTAGATATAAATGGTAGACAGAGGTGTGCTTAATCCATCTGTGATGGCTTGAGAAAACCAATTGTTAAAATTTCAGAGTGACTTGTTTTGTTATTGTTTGCTTATATTTTGTTTTCTTTCTCATCTTTTTTTCTTTTCTTCTTTTCTGATTTTTCTTGTGCAGCAAGATGATTGTATAAATATGTATGCCTATATTGGATTTACATATATTTTAACATGTTTAACATATATTGGATTACTTGCCATCTAAGGGAGGGGCTGGGGGAAGCAGGGGGGGAATTTGGAACACAAGGTTTTTCAAGAGTCAATGTTGAAAAATTATCCATGCATATGTTTTGAAAACAAAAAACTTTAATAAAAAAATAAAATAAAATTTCAGAGGGAGCATTTTTATCTCAGAAGTTGACAGTTGCCACAAGTCAGAGTTTGATTCATTGAACTATTGATTATTGGACAAAAAAGTGATCGAGGATATTTCAGTAATGCAGATGAAATTTAAAGTATGTTGAGCATGTATATATTTGTGCATGGACATATATGCACACACACACACACACATATATATATGTACACACATAAATAAATACATATATCTATATATTACCAGAGAGCTTGTTGTTAAATATTTATCAGGACACTCTGATGGCATTCCTGAATAGGAATCTACCATTTGATTTCAGGCATCTCCTTCCATTTCCAAGCTTTTGTGGTTTGTGGGGAGCCGGCACTAATCTACAGCCACATAAGGCCAACCTTGAATAGGTTGAATCTCCTAATCACATTATACCAAAGACTTCCTGAATAGGAATCTCCTAATCACATCCTAACTTTGAATAGGCAGATATCTAGGCATCCCCTAATCACATCATAGAGTTTCCTGCCACCAGAAACATCTAAGCAGCTCATCCTTGGGCGGGATACCAACCCTTTGTCTAGGACCCCCACCCTGTACTGTGTTTGAACAAACCCTGCCTTCTTTTCTACTGCTATATATATATATTATATATATATAATATAGTATATATATATATATATAATATAGTATATATATGTATATATATACTATATTATATATATATATATATATATATATATACTGCTATATATATATCTGTACTATTGCACCCATTAAAATGAGGCTTGATCAGAATGATTTGACTTGCCTCCATTTTGTGCATCCCCTCTCTCTTGCCCTTATCTCTTTTCTTCCAGGGTCCACACACTCTGCCTCGCGGGCCGAGGCAAATGGCGCCCAACGTGGGGCCCGGAAGATTTTGGAGAAAGGAATAGCCATTGCTAGATCGAACCTCTCAATAAGAAGACTGCGCAGTCCCGGAGAATTTGGAGAATTTAGAGAATAAGGTCGCCACGGGTCCACCTGCCCGAGGAACAGAGACCTGGGTGTGGTAAGAGGTTTCGATACCAAGAGAGAGAAGAAATTAGTGTATATGATAGATTTGTTGAGGATTTCAAGGATTTATTAAGGACGTGTAGAGTAAAGGTTAAGAAAAAATGAGTTTGTAAAATTTTTTAAGTTTTTAGAAGATGTCTGCCCATGGTTTCCGCAGGAAGGAACCATTGATGAGAAAAGGTGAAAAAGAGTTGGAGATTGCTTTAATGATTTTTATGTAATTCAGGACAATGCCTCTTTCTTAAAAGGTGCCCTTAAGCACACCAATTCTAGGCTCAAATTAGGCTCCCAAAAACAATGAAGGATTCTGTATGACCCTCCTCCCAAAGCTTCAATGGCTTTTCTTCAGCTTCCCCAAGTGAGAGCCTTTAGCTCCACTGACTTGAAGGAAGTGGTTCTTCAGTTTCAATCAGGCCTACAGTGGACAATGATATTGATTGGGCATTTGGGAGAGTAAGTCTGTCTGAGTGCCTTTTGGTATACCCATCTGGTTCTGGTTATTCTGGTTCTGTTCTGAGTAAAGTTCTGAAACGGGTATTTTCTGGGACGCTGGAAAATATCCTCTGCATATGTGTTATATGTTTAATGTTGTAACTGTGTGTTCTATGTTCTGTGTGATTTGTCTGTTTTGTTGGTTGAAAAAACAACGTTGCAACTGTGCTTAATAAAATGGAGCTCCATGTGTGTCTGTGTGTCTGTGTTAAAAGTTAGCAAGTTTGTAAGAGATAAGAATTCAGCCTCTGTGTTGCAAACTTAGAAAATATCAAGAAGTTTGAAAAATTGCTCTCTCTGTGTGTGTGTGTGTGTGTGTGTGTGTGTGTGTGTGAGTGTGTGTGTGTGTGTGTGTGTGTGTGTGTGTGTGTGTGTTTTCTGGCTGACTGCAGTAGCCTGAGAAAAAGGGAGAAGGGAAGAAATTAAAAATAAATAAATAAAATAAAAAATAGATAAATAAATAAAATAAAAATAAATAAAATAAAATAAAGGGGGATTTTAAAGTTTGGAAAGTTAAAAAAAAATCTAGAAGAGCAGTGTGCTAACATTTAAAGAAAATAAGTTTAAATGGAATATCTAGGCCTTCTCTGTGAAGGCAGAGAAAAGCACAAAGTCTGTTTGCTGATGTAAAAGATTTGTTATGTTTTAAGAACAATGATAAAGAAATTTGGGAATTGGTTATTTGAAAATCTACTTGTGATTTTAAAACTTTTAACCTGATGTACTAATTTTGTAAAAGGAATTTAGATGTTTTAAAAAGAAGGAAAGTTTTTTTCCTTGAAAAGAGCCGGCCAAAGGATCTGGTGTTCAGGTATATAGCTAGGAGAAAGAAAACTGAAATGGGGGTGGAAAAAGAAATAAAAAATTTAAAATTTTGGGATTGGCCTAAAAATCTTTTTTAAAGGAATCCCTTTTTAAGACACCTGAAAAGGAAATCTTTTATTTTGTTAATTTGTTTTAATAAGTTTTTTGGTTGAGGAATTTTTAAATGAATCATATTTTGAAGAATATTTTTAAAAGTTAATTATATTTTTAAGAAACTTCTTGAATTCTTATAATGGAATTGGGTATCTGTATAAGTTTAAATTAATTATTTACCTGAGGTTATTTAAAGGGCCTGAAAATTTTTCTTTTGTCCTTTTGGGAAATGTTTCTGTTATGGACAATTGCAATTTGGGATATTTTTCATTTTGGGAATTTTAAAAAAATGATTTGTATTATAAGTTACTTATGTAACATCTATAGATATGATAATTGTTTTTTAAGTTGTGAACTTAGACAAAATTTTTCCTTTATTACTATAAGGTTATGATAAGTCTTTTTAAGATTTATCAGAAATTTGATTAATGAAATTTGTTATTGAAGTAAAATTTCCAATTATAATTAATTAGTTAAGCATTTGGGAGTTTTTAAGCCCACCCCTCTGACAGTTACTGGGCAATTGATTGGAATAAAAACTGTAAGACTATTTTATCCTGTATGTGCTAAAAGGTTGAGTTTTAACTTATTATTTATACTTTTCCTCCTGTAACTGATCTCTATGATCAGAGCAATGGTCAATAAAACTGTTAATTCATTTATGTTACCTTGCTATTTTCAGTCTGGTTATATGTAATCATTTATCCTAAATGCTTGGGCAACTAAGTAACCCACTCTCTGTTACTGATATTTGTTTTGTTTTTTAAGATTTCTGTATGAAGGACAATTAAAGGGGTCTTAAGACAGCCGTTTGCCTGACCAAACAACCATCTCTTCACATAGGAAACAATTTTTTTCCTCCCTATTTTGCAGCAACTTGGGAACTGAGTCTTTCCATCTGAGACTGATCTAAATTTGGTCAAATTACAGATATTGGCTTGTTTTGGAACCTTGATCAGCTTTGATTGTCAAAGTGGACACCCATCTGTGGAAATGAAGCCTTATCACTTCACAGCCTGAAGCAGTGTTTTAAATGAGACCAACTGGCCCTCTCTACTTCTTTGACTGATATGGGGACTTTGGGGAATGTTTGATGACTGACTGTTGAATTTTGCCTGGATCATCTATCACTCTGTGTTTAAGATTTGGATGGGATTTTTTAAAACTGTTTATTGTTTATGTTTGGGATTTTTTAGGAAATGCCACTGTACTAGTCAGGGATTTTAATTCACTCTTGGGATTTATATAAAATATTTGAAACCTTTTCTGTGAAAAAAAAAAAGGGAGGAAAAGATAGAACATTTGGAAACTGGTAGATCTATAGTTTAGATTGAATTTGAATGCTTTAGCTTTGAATCCCTTATTTTTTAAAATTTTCTGCAGACTCAGTTTTGATTATTTTTAAGCTTTAGAATTAATTTATTGAAAGTTCAAAAGAGCCTTTAATTGGCCTTTTTTTTTTTTTGGACCCTGGGCCTTCCGGAAAATTACCCTTTGTAAAATCCCAAGAGATAGTGTGGCCAAACCCATTCATGTACACTATCACCCTTGAGACTGGTGAGACCCCTTGATGCTTGTATGAGCAATAGAAATTTTCGACAAATATCGAGACCTGGTTAGCCAATGACGGGTAAGATTCCTCAAGGACTAGCCGACAAATGAAAAATTCTACATTTGATTCTTTTAATATAAATGAAAAAAGGGGGACCTGTGGGGAGCCGGCACTAATCTACAGCCACATAAGGCCAACCTTGAATAGGTTGAATCTCCTAATCATATTATACCAAAGACTTCCTGAATAGGAATCTCCTAATCACATCCTAACTTTGAATAGGCAGATATCTAGGCATCCCCTAATCACATCATAGAGCTTCCTGCCACCAGAAACATCTAAGCAGCTCATCCTTGGGCGGGATACCAACCCTTTGTCTAGGACCCCCACCCTGTACTGTGTTTGAACAAACCCTGCCTTCTTTTCTCATGAGCTATATAACTTTCACTCAGGAGCTATATAACTTTAGGCAAATTATTGGAACTTGAGCTTCAGAGTTTGATGATCTTCTGATGTTGGATGAATCTGTGATATTCCTATTTCATTGTAAAAGGCATTTATTAGGTGCCTTTGATTCATTAAAGATTGATTAAGTTTAGGACAGTATCTGTGTTTCACTGGTAGTTTTTAAATATTAAAAAAGCAAGGAAAAGGACTTCAGCTCATTAGATGGATGTTTGATTCAATATAATTCCATGAAAAAAAAAAATTCAGTAAGGGACCTACTCTGTTCAGGGACCTTGTGCTAGATCCTAGGAGTATAAAAATGAAAAGGAGCCTGCTATGCTTGGAAGCTTCTGATGTGGATACATGAGCAATAGAAGCACAAAGGAGATATAGGTAAAGAAGAGAGACCTAAGAGGCAATCTGTTGAGATGAGATAGACCTTTATTTGGACCCTGGGAGAATGAGCAGGGGGTAGGGAAAATCAAGGAAGGCTTCATGGACTGTTGTCCCCTAAATTGGTCATTGTCAATAAAGAAGTCATAGGTGGAGTTGATATAGTGTAGCTCCTAGGGAGAATGTGACAATAGCCCCAATGCTACTTGGTCTTAACCCTAAAGTCACCTGGCCTTGGGAATGCTGTAGTTCCACAAACAATGCTGGCTGTCAGATAACAATCTGTTGGTCAGTAATAACAAAGTTTCTGAGACAGTCTAAGCTGTAGAATTCAATAATGGGGTACAACTCTACTTCTAAGTCATAGAACTCAAGAATGAGGTATATTATCTCTTCTTTTTTTTTTTTTTTCTTTTTTTTTATTATCTCTTCTAAGGCATAGAATTTAATACTTCTCAATTCTCCCTCTAAGGTCAGTCCTCAGTTCTACCTCTAAGTCATAAAATTAGCATATCGATGACATGAAATACCACATCTTTTTATCTTTTTCCTATAAATGTATCTTCTTGCTTCTGGTTCCTCACTAAATTTTTTTGCTTTAATTGGCATTACAATAATAATAAACTTTGCTCCTTGACTTGAAGATGGGTCCCAACCTTCAAATTCTTCTGAGATACCCCACAAGACTGGTCAGGAACCCCAACCTTTAAGGGGTCTCCTTTGAACCCCAACAGAGTCAAAGTGGGAGTGCACAGCAGGGAAGAGTAATAGTCTTTGCAAAGGGACAGAAATGGGAGATGATATTGTGGGTATAAAACTCATAGTCCATTTTGGCTCTAACATCGAGTGTGTAGAAGAAATCGATAACTGATTGCATATGGAAAATAAGGAAATGGGAAAAATCAAAGATGACCATGGCTTTGCTGTCAACAACAACAACAAAAATGAAAATGAAGGGTAGAAGGTATTTTTGAGTCCACTCTTGGACATACTGGTCATGAGACTTCAAAGGGACTCATCTGCAAGGAAGTCCATGGGAATGGATGAAATCATTGAAAGAGTTGGGGCAGAGAAGCAGACCAAGGAAAGACTTTTGATGTCGTAGGGAAGGGCTTCTTAAATTTTTGATGGCTTGTATCACTGTGGGGGATAGGGTGCTAGACCCCCAGATACAAACAGAAAGCTTTTATTCGGTTCTTATGAGAAGTGGGCCATCACACTCACTGGGCAATCTAATAGCATATGGCCCAATACAGAAACAAAAGCTGGGTTATATAGCCAAACAAAACAAAACAAAACAAAACAAAAAACCCTTATCTTGTTGATTTTTAAATTCATTAGATGGACTGAATTCTTCAGGAACAAGGAAGTGGTTATTGACAAATGGCCAATAATACTTTCTGCTTCATGACTTCCTGAAACTTAGGACTAGGATCTGACCTATGTTACAGTCTCTGAGAAATCTACATTTGTCCCATTCACCTCCACGAGCAATCTGATGAATCCTATCAAAATAATGCTTTTGAATATTCAGAATAAAATAAATGGATTACCAAAAAAGCCAATTATATTGAAATATTATTTTTTTTATTAGTTAATGACCCTGCTTTAGTCACATTTAGGGTATAGTAAGAAAATATTTAAATCCTGGAGGAAAGGAAATAGTCATGGCAAAGAAATGGAATTGATAGGCCATTGGTGACCAATGAGAACAGTTTCAATAATTTGGCAAGGCTGACTGGAAACCCTATTTAAGGGGCTGAGAAGTATATGGAGGGAAAGGAAGCTTGAGAGAAAGATGGGAGCAGGGGTGGCAATCATATGGAATGAGATATAGAAAGGTCATGAGCTGTTCTCACCAACATTGGTAAGATCATTGCTCAGCTAAAGCAGTGAAGGACAGCACTTGTGCTGACTGTATTTTAATTTTAATCTCACTCTGAAAATCTCTATTCCTTTTTTGGTCTCTGTGGTAACTCTTCATCCAATCATATAATTAACGTGTATATCCCATTACATAGCAATGTCAAAGAGTGGGGAGTTTATTAGGATGTGTTTAAAGAAAAGAAGAAAGTACCTATTTTTGTTTCAGAAAAATGGTACCATGGGAGAAACTTGGGACACATTAAGACTACTTTTTTTTTGGCTAAAATGAGAAAGGGCAATGGCTCATAAGGACTTTTAAATTAGTAGTAACAACTGGACTTTTATAAAATGTTATCTTTGTTTATACCTCACAGATTCTGTAACAATGAAAAATGTATAGGACATGTACCTTTGACCCAAGTTATAAAGGGCACACAAGTATAGATAGATTTTTTTTTCCTCCCAATGTTTTGCTGAGATATGCTAAAAGTCCATTACTTTTCTTTGTGTCCTGTGGAGCTGATCCAACTGAATAACTCTAATTTTCTTCAAAGGGAAGCTTTGAATTTCAGAGAAGGGGAGGGGATGAGAAATAGGTCTACTCTTTGTTTATCAACATCAAAATTAGCTATATTGGCCTTTTCCACAACAAATCTTAAATCTCATCTTAACATTCTCCTTACATCAGTTTCACTTTGGATCATCTCCCAAATTTCTTTCTTTCTTCTCCCTCTAAGCTTAAGAAATAAAACAAGAATTAAAGACCCCTTCTAAAATTGAATTCTCTCACTTCAAAAGAGTCCAGTAAACTCTCTATTGTAGAATTGGAAGTCAAATGAGAACCCTTCACAAAATTGAAGAAAGCAATCATGTATATCCCCATTAATTCTCTTCTCAACCTAAATACAACCTAAATAAAAAGTTCTTTCTTCCCCATTTCCCCATTGTCCTGGCTACTCTCCCATGAATGAACTTTAATGCTCTTGCTAAAGTATGGCCCCCAGAGCCCAATAGTCCAGCTATACCAAACTAACAAACCAAAGCATTTCTCGGTCTTGATCTTATAATTCTATTCACATAGACTATGTCTGAGAGACAATCTTAAATGGAGAATGGATGGCTAGTCTTGGAGTCAGGAAGATTACAATTCAGGTCTTGTCTGTGACACCTACTGACTGTGTGAACTTGGGCAACTGGGCCTGAAGAGATACTCCAAAACTTCTAAGACAATAAATAGCTGAGCAGGTATTGATGTGCGCTGAGAATGAGTCCTCTTGTGGATTCCTGTACACTAAAGAAATCAGAGATTTAGTCTCACCCTGCTCCCTCCCAAATATTATATTAAAAAAAACCCCCAAATATATTGCACTTGTCAAACCATAAAAACTTCACATGAACTTCTTCAAAGCTTTCACTCTAAATTAGAATCAGGTAGCAGATTTTTTTCATAGTCTAATCACGAGTCTTTATATTCATCCTTAATGAATATAGTTATGTGAGACTCTTTGTTCCTGTCTCCATGCTTTCTGATTCTGTTATTGAATATATTAGTTATCCTTCCCTGCTTTGTGCCCTCCATAAATTTGATAAGTATATCATTTATATCTTCATCGAAATTATTGATTTTAAAAAGAGAAACATTAGACAGGAAAGTGCCAAAGACAGAATTCTGCAATGGAGACCTTCCTCCAAGATGGTATCAATTCATGAATAAATGCATCCTTTGGGTATAGTCATTCAACCAATTATAAATCCATGTAATTGCCTGCAGTCCAGCCACTATGATATATTAAAGGTTATCTAATTCTTTTCTGAAATCCAGATGCAATGTTACCACATTATTCCTTCATTCTTTCATATTGTTTTCTACTGGTCTCTGCCAAAGAGAATGCTTTTTGAATGGGAAAGGCTTGAATCAAAATGGCTAATAGGGAACTGGAACGTAAGAGAAATGAAGAAATCCAGCTTCCCTAAAAGAGTTCAAATCACCTGTTGAATTTATCCCAAACCATTAAAAGGTGTGGCAAGTGTGATTGCTGAACCAGTCAGTGGTCTTTGAAAAGATGATAGGAGAACAGGAAAGATATTGTTATTGTTAGCCCTTTGTTTTTGAAGAGGACCAATGACATCATGGGGTGATGGATTGACTTTCATGTGAATTGGATTTAAATGAGGCAGAATAGCACAAAGTCATCAGCCTCATTCTTTCTTCCAGATTCCCTGAAGTCTAGGGACAAAGGTCAGGATCACTGGTGAGACTGGGATGCAGAGGATGACCTGGGCATCTTTGAACTCTTGTTTCTTTTTTTTTTTCTTTTTTTTTCTTTTTTTAATTTAATAGCCTTTTATTTACAGGTTATATGTATGGGTAACTTTACAGCATTAACAATTGCCAAACCTCTTGTTCCAATTTTTCACCTCTTACCCCACCCCCTCCCCCAGATGGCAGGATGACCAGTAGATGTTAAATATATTAAAATATAAATTAGATAGACAATAAGTATACATGATTTTATACTGTTATTTTGCTGTACAAAAAGAATCAGACTCTGAAATATTGTACAATTAGCTTGTGAAAAATCAAAAAGAGGTGGGGCAAAAATATAGGGTTGAATTCAATGAATGGTTTTAGTCATCTCCCAGAGTTCTTTCTCTGGGCATAGCTGGTTCAGTTCATTCCTGCTCCATTGGAAATGATTTGGTTGATCTCCTTGCTGAGGATGGCCAGGTCCATCAGAACTGGTCATCATATAAATATTTTGTTAAGTATATAATGATCTTGGTCCTCTTTTTCCTCAGCATCAGTTCGTGTAAGTCTCTCCAGGCCTTTCTGAAATCATCCTGTTGTTCATTTCTTACAGAACAATAATATTCCATAATATTCATATACCACAATTTATTCAGCCATTCTCCAACTGATGGGCATCCACTCAATTTCCAGTTTCTAGCCACTACAAAGAGGGCTGCCACAAACATTCGTGCACATATAGGTCCCTTTCCCTTCTTTATGATCTCTTTGGAATATAAGCCCAGTAGTAACACTGCTGGATCAAAAGGTATGCACAATTTGATAACTTTTTGAGCATAGTTCCAAACTGCTCTCCAGAATGGTTGGATTCATTCACAACTCCACCAACAATGTATCAGTATCCCAGTTTTCCTACATCCCCTCCAACAATCATCATTATTTTTGAACTCTAAGTGTTTCACAACACTTGCAGAAGTCGCCTTCCATGTCTGTTGAGACAAATTGTTCTCAAAGACCCATTTTTCTAATTCATGTGTTTTTGGATGTTGGATTACCCTAAAGCTGTTTTATCCTGTCGGCTTAGATGGTTTTAACGGGTGTGGCTGCTGCTCCTGCTATAGCTTCTGGGAGCCAAAAGTGAGAGGTGGCTGAAAGGTAAACACTAAAGGTGGATGAGTAGTTCCATGGGCTCAGCAGGCCCATGCTCCAGAGGTGCTAATATTCCCTGAATACCTCATATCCCCCAAGAGAAGTGTTACTGACTTGTTCAGTTGATTGTTATCTAGATTAAAGAAAAAAAATAAAAGGAATGGAGAAATTCTGCAAAATATGGGCCAGTAAACTTGACTTTGATTCTTGGCACAATTGTAGAACATATTATTAGTGGGAAAACTGTGTGCTTTCAGAAAGGGAAATCATAGTCACTAAGAGTCAGCACGGCTCCATCAACAACAATTCATGCCAAACTAAACTTAATTCTTTTTTTTTTGAAAGAGTTGCTGGACTCATAGATCAGAGAAATATGGTATATGGTATATACCTAGTTTCCAGCAAAGCAGCTGACAAAATCTCTTATGTTCTTTATATAGACAAAATGGAAAGATGTGGATTGGATCACAGTATATTCAGTGGATTTGAAACTAGTTGAATGAGCAAACTCAAAGGAAATTTATTAATAAATCAATTTCAACTTGCAGAGAACTCTTAAGTAGAGTTTAGCAGGAATTTATCGTTAGTTCTATGATACTTAATTAAAAAAAATCAATTCCCTGGATCCAGGCATAAAGAACATGATTTTCAAATGTATAAATGCCATAAAGCTGGAAAGGAAGGATAATTAACATTTTGGATGACAAAATATGAGTCCCAGAAGGAACTCAACAGGTTAAAGTAATGGACTGAAATTAAATATAGGAAGTTTAATAGACATAAAATCTTAGTCTTAGTTTCTTCCTTTTTTTTTAAATTCAATAGTATTTTATTTTTCCCAATTATGTATAAAGATAGTTTTCAACTTTCATTTTTGTATTCCAATTTTTTTCTCCCTTTCTCTTACCTCCCCCTTCCTGAGACAGCAAGCAATGTGATAGAGGCTAAACATGTTTAGCCTGATTTTTAAAAAGGCAATTCCAGAGCTCTAGTTAATCAATGTAGATTTTAGTGGATTGTAAACTCAATATGAGTAAATGTTGTAATAAGATAGCCAATAAAAGCAAATGCAATCAACCTACTTTAAGAAAGACAGAGTATCCAGAAGAAAGAAGGTACAATTCTGATTATTCTGCCCTTGTTTGATCATATTTATAATATTGCATCTAATTTTACATTCTATATTTTAGGGAATATATTCTGATATCTCCTTTTCATGGAGAAGAATGACAAGAATGGTGTAGGAGCTTGAGCTCATGACATACAAAGATGAGTTTGAACCTTAAAAAGAAAAAAAAAATGATGTGGAGACTATAGCACTCTTTGAATATTTGAAGGCTCAATGTGTAGAAGAGGGCTTAGATTTGTTCCACTTGTCCTCAGAGTCCCCCGAGTCCTCTGGTAACCATATCAAAAAAGAAAAAAAATTTGATAATGATTTTTTTCCCAGTTAACCCAAGTTGGATTCTGATACTTACCATTCTCTTCTCTCAATTCTTTTTAAATGTGCAAATATAGTCTCGTAATTTCATTAAAATTTTCTATTTCTATCGAGTCATTATCCTTTTTAGAGCTTTCTACTATCACATCATCCTTATCCTTTCTCTGAACTTTAGAAATTTAGTTTTCAATATCCTAGGGTACATGATGAAGATACTCACTGTTCCCTTTCTTGACTATTGTGAACTTTAAATCAATGTAAATATATTTCCCCACGTTCACATGACTTTCACTTCACCAACCAAATCTTCCTAGTTGGTTATAGTTGGGTCCAAAGTAATAGTTCTTTTTTATGTTTCAGTAAGAAAAATAAAACTGATGTCACTAACAAAGCAATTTGGGAATTTACCAGATATTTGACTTTGAATGGAATTAGTCTTCAAAAAGAAGTTTGTTTCTCTTGGGGCCAATTATAAATCCCCTTATACCTATTATTATGTATGGGTTTTATTTGGTTATGTCATGGAGCATGGGGTGCTCTTTCTTCCTCAGAAAGTACAGATTAGCTCTTCAAAGGGGAAGAAAAGATTATGTATAGAGACAGTGATTTTCTTCTTTCATCTCTGTCCCTCCCAGTGTGTGTGTGTGTGTGTGTGTGTGTGTGTGTGTGTATTCCACACAGCCTAACATTCACTACTTCTTCCATGTTCAAGTCTCTTGATATAGATATTATTTCCTGGCTACCTCCTTAGGATCCTTAGGGTTTTTTCTTTTTTCTTTTTCTCCCTTTTGATTCTTTCTTCTATCTTGACTTTCCAGGAATTCTTTGTTCTATTTATTAAACCAAATTACAGAGAAACATTCATCAAATCCTTTCTTATTTTTCTCACGCAGGGAGAACAGGTATCATTTAATTATACACAACCTTGGAAATTGGCACCAGTCATCTTCAGAAAATCACATCATAGCTCAGTTGCTCAGAGTAACACAAAACCTTGGAGACTCTCCAACCTAACTCCTATCTGAATAACTACCCTCAACATGTGGTCATCTATCCTTTCATTACAGATCTCCAGGGAATTAATTTCCTTCCCCACAAGCTCCTCTGACTTTCAGACTATTTCTGAGGAAGCTGGTTCTAACATCAAACTTCTAGTTATCTCTTTGGAAATTCCATCCACTACTTCATTTTTGCCTTTTGAGGCTGAGCTGAACAAAACAGCTTCTTCTACAGGATACCCTTTAAATGCTTGGGAAAAGCTATCATGCTTTGACCTCTCCCCCATATCCCCACCTCTAACTTTTTCAATCTTCTCTCCTTTAGATTAAATGTACAACTTGTTTTTTCAACCCATCTTCCTGTAGCATGAACTCAAAGGACTTTGCTTGACTGATTGCCCTCTTTGGAATACTCTTTGGCTTATGAATGCTCTTTAATAGTGGCTACCCAAACTGAACGTGATATTCCAGATAACCAAGCATGACATAGTATTACCACCATCTTAATACCAGATTGTCTAAGATGAGGGCTGCTGCTTCACAAGTGTTTTCTAAATGTGGTTTATCATAAGCATCAATAGATATCTCTAGACATTCATCCCCAAAGCAGACTCCTGTGACTCCTGCCTTGAGGAAAAGAGAAAGCACTAAAGTTTGGAAGCTTTGATCTCCAGTTTTTAAGGGAGGGGGAGGGCTAATAAGTAGAATTATATCTGTTTCCTTAAATATTAACACATGGGTACAATTTTGGTATTAAAAAAAATTAACTTCCCTGATCGCTTTATAAAGTTCATCCCTACTTTATACCTGTAGATTTAATACCAAATGCTGGCTAGACGAGAGTTCATTAAAATAGTGAATAACAAGTAAACCTATTGATCCAAGTGAATTGCAAACAGAAATTGGAGAAGTTATGTAGATTAAAACATACCAGAAAATATTTTCTGGTAGAATGGATGCTTTCTTTAGATAGGAATGAGATGAGATCTTAGTTCAAACAAATGGGGGCCTCAGTTTTAGTTGAGGGGAAGTTCTTAGAAGAATCTAGGGAAGGCAGCTGGAAACAAGGCATATTGAGAAGCCTACACATCTGTAATTTCCAATATTTTTCTTTCTTTTATGAGTCTCTTCATTTCAGCCATGTTCCTTTGGACTTTTCCATCAACCAGACAACTTTCTGTGGGTTTTTGTTCATATATTCATTTTTTAAATTAAAGCTTTTTATTTTTGAAACACATATCCAGATAATTTTTCAACACTGACCCTTGCATAGCTTTGTGTTCCAAATTTTCCCCTCCTTCCCCCTCCCTCCTTCCCTAGATGGCAAGCAATCCAATATATGTTATACATATTAAACTATATGTTAAATCCAATATATGTAAACATATTTATACAATTATCTTGCTGCATAAGAAAAATTCGATAGAAAAGGAAAGAAAATGAGTAAGAAGACAAAAAACCACAAGTGAATATGTTCCTTTTTAAAAATGTGTTCTTTCTTCTGAGCTCTGTGAGAGCAGACTTTCTTTCCATATTTGTATTTCCAGCACTTAGCTCAGTGCCTGGCCTATTAGCAGGCATTTATAAATGTGTATTGGCTGACTGATTAAAGAAAGTCTCTTTTTTTTTCCACACTCAAGAACCAGCTCCACCCTTTATCCATTCCTGTATAGTCAACATCCCTTCTACATCTACAGTCAAGTCTACAAAGAATTCAAGAAGTCTAGTCCTGGTGTGAGCCAGGTTACAGTTTGATGCTTATTCTATCACCCTTATTCCCCCCCAGACTCATTAGGTTTTATGTCTGACACATCATACACTTGATTCAGATTGAGTTTTCAGTTCCATAAAATGCACATTGCTCCCAGTTCTCAACTCTGGTGTCAAACAAAGCATGTCTAACCTTGCTCCAAAAAATGTTTTATTGACTTACTTTACATCATTGTCACTTCTGGGTCATTCCTTTCCCCCAAAGAACTTTCCCTCACGGCACAGACAAACTAAACAAATCAACACTTTGGCCGTCTCTGACAATTTTCCCCTCATTCCACATCTATAGTCTACTACTCCTCTGCCAAGAAGCACATCCCTAATTTACTGCCAGAAATTTTCTCATGGGTAAGTATCAGCAATGAACACTGGGCTGCTAATCATTAGACAGTCACTAGACTAATCATCCTTGAGATGAGATCAGTTGATCCTGACACCATTCTTTCTTCAAAGACTTTCATTTTGTTGAAAAACTAATTCAGTACTTGGCGTTTCTCTGTCTTAGTCAAAGCACTGTTGTAAAATAATTTTTTTTTTTTAAAAAAAGAGGGGGAAAGGAGAAAATCAGTGAAAGGAATCAATATATCAGAAAGGAAAGCCTGAAAATAAATGGACTTTTCTTTATTGGTGGACCTCCTCATGTCTGCAAAGCAGAGGGAGGGGAGTGATTTCTTCTCATATCTTTTCTTTAAGGTTAGCCTTATTCAACAAAAACATTTTTATTTCTTGCATATATAAGGGCAGAATCATTCTATGAACAAGCAAAAAGAATTTATATAGCACCTACTATGTGCCAGGTACTTTGCTAAGCTTCTCTTACAAATATTATCTCATTTGATTCTCAATACAGCACTGCAAAGTAGATGAAATTATTATTTCCATCTTATTGTGGTAGAAATTGAGGCAAACAGGTAAAGTGACTTGCTTAGGATCACACAGTTAGTAAGGGTATGAGCCTGGATTTGAACTCAGCTCTTCTGGATTCAGTGTCCTGTGTACTCTGACCCTCGCTACTTTTGGAAATAAATCTTAAAGGCATGATCTTCTAAGTGGAACATAGAAATGAAATCAGAAGATGAGATATGGAGGTTTCCATTTGAAAGATGAATGAATGAAATTATGGGGGTCAGGAAGGAGAAGGAAAAATTGAAGATGATGTTGAAGGCATGGTTGGGGGTTTTGTTGGACATGTTTAGGAAAAGGTACTTTCCATGGTCTTTCCCAGGAGAACACATGACCCCATAGTTCCTTCAGATCAACAACATATAATCTTTACATGGCCTTTTGCCAGGAAATGGGGTTCTCTAGCAGTACCCCAAATAAGAGAGCCTTACTTCCTGATTCCATAGTTTTCCACAAGCTATGAGCATTTTCACTCTCCCCTTCCAACCTTTATTTGGGCCTAGGAGAAAAGACATAAAAGAACGGGCCACATGTTCATGCGAGATAAACTATTACCAAAGTGGAAATCTTAGAAAACACTCTGCAAGTTATTATCCTTAATTGGAATCAGGGGCCTCTGATCATTTATTTTGTGAGTATTCAAAATGAAATTGTATTGAGCTTTTATAATGCAGAAGATTCATTTAATGGTTAAGGTTAACTGAATGTCAATGACATTCATGGTGTTAGTTTTGGGGAGGAAGCACACAGTTACTGCTTGGGGGCCCGTGCCTTCTCTCCACAGAGCTCCCCCCAGAGTTTTGGAGTTGATTATTTCCAGTATGCTCACTGACATTTAATTCCTTATCATTGATGTTGGAAAGTCATGGTAAAGATTATTAGATTACTAAAAATGTTTCGTCTCAATATTTTTAAAAATTACAACTTTTATTTATATATTTTGGTTTTATTCTACTTTCTTTTTTGAGTGTCTCCCTTCATGCCTTTCTTTTCAGTAAGTACAGAATTAAGAAAAATTAAAAAGGCAGTTGGACAAAACTAACCAACGTATCACTTGACAGGCGATGTAGATGTTCTGTAGCCATTCTCCCTCTTGTTTCAGAGAAAGGGGACAGGGGAAGATTTTCTCATGTCATCTTTGGGGCCCAAATTGATCATTCCAAGTACACAGGGTTTATGTTCACTTTACAGAGGGAACAGAGAGCTAGAGGTTTGTGAGAGAGATGAAAAATTATATCTTCCTTTTCACAGACCTTTGGCTTCCTTTGTAATCCTATGTACTTTATTTTGGGCATTAAAGACATTATTTTAGGTAGCTAGTGGATAGAGCACCAGCCGCAGAGTCAGAAGGACCTGAATTCAAATAAGGCCTCAGATTTAATACTTATTAGCCATGTGACTGTAGACAAATCACTTAACCCCAATTGCTTCAACCCCCTCCCCGCAAAAATGTTAAAGACATTATTTTGAGGCATTCATGAGTTTTCCCAGATGGTCAAAGGGACCCATCTCTCTTCCTCCCTTCTTCCTTCTCTCTCTCTCTCTCTCTCTCTCTCTCTGTCTCTCTGTCTCTCTCTTTCTGTCTCTCTTTGTTCCCCTCTCTCCCACACTCTGTCTGTCTCTTTATTTCTGTGTCTGTTTCTATTTCTCTCTCTTTCTTTTTCTGTTTCTCTTTCTTGTCTCTCTCTTGCACTTTTTTTTCTCTCCATGTGTCTTTCTCTTTTGCTGTCTCTCTCTCTTTCTTTCTGTGTATCTCTCTCTTTCTCTCTTTCTGTGTGTCTTTCATGCACACACACACACACACACACACACACACACACACTGATTAAGGACCTTTAGTCTAATGCATAAAATAATGGTCCAAGACTGCAAATGACCTGGCTTTGAGTCTTGCTTCAGCTTCTTACTCTCTATGTGTTACTAAGCAAGTCTTTTGCCTTCTTTCCCCCTCTGTTCTATCATCTATAAATAATGAGAAGCCACATCATAATAATAGATTAAATTAAATTTAAATTTAGAATAAGTGGACATGGGACCAAATCTTACTTCTGTTTTTGACCTAAGCAAATCACTTCATCTCTCTGAGCCTCAGTTTCCCCATCTGAAAAGTGTAGGCGTTGCATTAGGTGGCCTCTACAAATCCTCCTCAGTTCTAAATGTGTAACTCTGCAGAAAGTAATCCGTGAAAAGCATTTCAGAAACCATATATATCATTTATTAGTTTGATCTCTCACTGTGTTTCTCTCTCACAAAATATATTCTTCCATAATTCTGTCTCATGAATACAAATCACACTTTTCTCATTGCTTCAAAACCAGCTTTTAATTTGTGTAAGTTTTCAGTTATTAAGCATTTATTCTGATCCCAAAGTACATGCTTAGATAGTGAGGCAGAAAATCTCCTCAGTGACCACCCATATTACCCAGGCTACTCCTGGCAAGGTCTGAGGGGTAGCTCCGTGAGCAGCCGGGCAGCAATCACCTGGTGGGTGCCCCACTGTGAATTTCCACAGCCCCTGCTGAACTCCCATTCTAAAGGAAAAGAACTGAGCCACAACAAGCACCCACCGTCCCTTCATTTCCAAATGATCTTTCAAAAGGCCAAGGCCCGCTGCAGAGATAATAAGGACCTAGGGATGCTCCACAGGGGTTGGCAACTGTGGCCACAGAGTCAGAGTTGGGAATCTGCACTGAGGATGCTGCACTGGGGAGGAAGGAGCTCAGCTGAAAGGATGAAGCTACAACAGGGGCTCTGGCCAGCACCCACAAGCTCAGGGGCAGCTCTCTCTTCCCTCATCCCACGAGATAATTCTGGTCATCATCATTCATTAAGTACCTAGGAAAAGATGAGTTCAGCAAAGGGCAAGCTGTATAGTGTCCCTGATGTCCCATAGGATTGCAACATTTAACCACATTTTAATCTTTCCATGGTGATTTTCTCTGTCTCCCATCCTTGGACCAAACATTCTCCCTCTTCAACTCCACCTACTGAACTTTCTGCCTTTCTTTAAGTTTCAACTAAAATCTCCCCTTTTAAAGCAAGCCTTTCCCAATCCCTCTTAATTCTAGTGTCTTCCCTTGGTTATTTTCTATTTATCCTATAAAAAGCTTGCTCTGCAAATATTCATTTATTCTTCCCCCTTGCAGTGTAAGCTCCTGGAGGGGAGGGAACATCTCTTTGCATCTCCTGTTGCTTGAAACCTCGCACACATCATGAAAATGGAGTGGATTTAAATGATGGATGGAAGTGAGGGAAGATATATGGATTGACTGATTGGTTCACACCCCTAGGGCTTAGCACAGTGCTGACACATAGTAGGCACTTAATAAATGCTGATCAACAGATTGTCTAACTAATGTTTGGCTTCCTTCCAATATAGAATTTCTTCTGATTTTTCTTTCTCAGATCTTTCTTTTCACAAGAGAGAAGGAAAGGAAAATAAGGACTTTAGCTTTGGATGGCAACAATGGTTAGTGTAGGGAACTAGCTTATGCAAGATTTAAAATGGGGGTTAGGAAGAGAAAAGATAATTTTGTTTTAGAAGGAGAGCAGCCCAGAATTGGAGCGAGCTAGTTTTAAAGGATCTGTATAAAGGATCAGTGGAAGGATCCTACTGACTAAAATTCTACCCAGCAAGTCAGGTCACTGAGCATGGGGAAACCCCTAAGAATAATACTTTTTTACATTTATTTTTTATTAAAGCTTTTTATTTTCAAAACATCTGCAGAGATAATTTTCAACATTCATCCTTGCAAAACTTTGTGTTCCAAAATTTTTTCTCCCTCCCTTCCCCTCCATCCCCTCCCCTAGATGGCAAGTAATCTGATATGTGTTAAATATGTGCAAAAGAATAACATTTTGAAGAAAAAAAAGAATCCGTTCCAATGAGGAGGAAGTGAGGAAACTGACAAAAAGCACAGGAAACTCTTGAATGAACATAGAGTTTTAAAAAGACATATGCAGAAGAAGGAAGCAGGTGTAGGTAATAAAAGATGATGACAAATGAATATTGTCAGGGCAACTAACATAGGGTGAGCTAAAGCTGGGGAGGAAGACTAAGGGGTTTGTGGTTATAAAGGGCAAAAGAGGAAGGCCAAAGGAGGGTTCAAATCTAGCTCAGGATAGAGAAGATATTGATAATATATAGTGGAGAGAAGGTGGAATGGCCCATTTTATTTTTATTTTGTATTTGAATGGCATTTATCGGAGTAGTTAATATTCTTTTCCTGGAAAAAATAAAGGAGTAGAAGAGAGACAGTATATTAGTAGATAGTTGCAGTTCAGGATTGGTTGGATAGCTTTTTTTTTTTTTGCATAATTTAATATCAATTTTAAGGAAGTCTCTTATGAAGTGCCCCATGGATCTGTGTTTAGCTTGTACTTTTAATACTTTTGTTGATGACTTAGATAAAGCCCAGATGGTATATTTATCAACTAGGCAGATGGCACAAAGCTAAAGGGTTAGCTAAGACTACAGATGATGAAGTCAAGTTCCAAAATGATCACAAAGTCAGATTATTGATCTTAGCCTAATTTAATGGAAATGATTTTGTTTTTAGCCCAATTCTAAGAAATCACATCCATTTACTTGGATGTAATAGAGTTGGGCTAAAAACAAAACCAACTATATGAATATTATGGAATATTATTGTTCTGTAAGAAATGACCAGCAGGATGATTTCAGAAAGTCCTGGAGAGACTTACATAAACTTATGCTGAGTGAAATGAGCAGGACCAGGAGATCATTATATATTTCAACAACAACACTATATGATGATCAATTCTGATGGATCTAGTCCTCTTCAACAATGAGATGAACCAAATCAGTTCCAATAGAGCAGTAATGAACTGAACCAGCTACACCCAGGAAAAGAACTCTGGGAGATGACTATGAACCACCACATAGAATTCCCCCTCTATTTTTGTCTGCCTGCATTTTGGATTTCCTTCACAGGCTAATTATACACCAGTTCAAAGTCCAACTCTTTTTATACAGCAAATTAACTGTTTTGACATGTATACATATATTGTATTTAACTTACACTTTTAACATATTTAATATGTATTGGTCAACCTGCCATCTGGGGGAAGGGGTGGGGGGAAGGAGGGGAAAAGTTGGAACAAAAGGATTTGCAACTGTCAATGCTGAAAAATTACCCATGCATATATCTTGTAAATAAAAAGCTAGAATAATAATAAAAAAAATAAAAACAAAACCAACTCTTCATATGTAAGATGGGGGAGTTCCAGCTAGATTTGCCACTGAAAAGAGATCTGGGGTTTAAAGAACTGCAAGTTAAACCAAGTGAACAACATGCCGGAGCACTGAGAAAATGTGAGTGTTCTTGGTCTGCGCTGAGAGAATAGTGTTCAGGATCATAAAGGTGATGGCTTTCACTGGTCATATCATATCTGGAGTATTGTCTTCAAGTATTGAGAATACGCCCCCTAGCATGAAAGATATCCTATTATAGGATGTTTATAAATACCATAAAAAAAACTAATTGTCTGGCTGATAAATATAGGGAACACACTTGCAGGGCTTACAATAACAGCATCAGAAACATATCCTCAGATCTTTCTTTTCAAAAGAGAGAAGGAAAGGAAAACAAGGGCTATAGCTTTGGATGGCTACAATGGTTAGTGTTGGGAACTAGCTTATACAAGAAGTGAATATTGGATTTAAAATGGGGGTTAGGAAGAGAAGAGATAATTTTGTCTTAGAAGGAGAGCAGCCCAGAATTGACCCCTCAAGTTTACCCCTAGAACACTGAGGGAAGATTTCCTCTGCCATCTTCTGAGGAACTAGTCTCTAATAATGATAGGAATTAGGGAATTGGTAGGGGGGTTACATAAATAAAATCCCTCATGGGTTAATTTTCTTCATGATAACTTTAAAGAACAAAATTTCATCTCATTTTTCTACTACATGAAAATACACATACATTTATTTAATTAACATGTTCAGCTATTACAGGAGCAAACATTTGCAGAGCTGCTCTCCAAACAGGGAAGGGAAAAAAAGGGGGAATTCCATTAAAGCAGGAACTTTTATTTAATTAATTAATTTATTTAATAGCCTTTTATTTACAGGTTATATGTATGGGTAACTTTACAGCATTAACAATTAAAGCAGGAACTTTTAAAACCTGACTTCCTGGTAAGGACTGAATGAACAAGACTGAAAAGAGGCCAGGATACAGGTACAGTAAAATCCTAGTCGTCTGGCATGTACCCACGTAATTCAATTGTTACCTTTCTTTGACGTAATTATGAGAAATCTGTCTTTTTTTTTTTTTTTATTATAGTAACTTTTTATTGACAGAATCCATGCCAGGGTAATTTTTTTTTAAAATTTCCCTTGCACTCCTTCTGTTCCATTTTTCCCTCCACCCTCCACCCCCCCCTGGATGGCAAGAGTCCTATATTTTAATTTCTAAATATCAATACAATGTTGTGTGAGTCAAACAGTTTTCTTGTTGCAAGGAAATTGGATTCAGAAGGTAAATCCTGGGAAAGAAAAAACCAAAAATGCAAACAGTTTACATTCATTTCCCAGTGTTTTTTTTTTTTTTTTTCCTTTGGTGTAGCTCTTCTGTCATCATTGATCAATTGAAACTGAATTAGGTCTCTTTGTCAAAAAATCCTTCCATCAGGTAATCTTCATACAAATTATTTGTTGCGTATAAATGATCTCTTGGTTCTCTCATTTCATAGCATCAGTTCATTAATTCTCTCCAAAGCTTCTCTGCATTCATCTTGCTGGTCATTTCTTACAGAACAATAATATTCCATAACATTCATATACCCAAATTTCCCATTCTCAATTAATTGGGCATCTACTCAGTTTCAGCTTTAGCCACTACAAACAGGGCTGCCACAAACATTTGCCAATGGTCCCTTTCCTTCTTTAGTATCTCCTTGGGGGTATAAGCCCAGTAGAAAACTGCTGGATCAAAGGGTATGCACAGTTTGATAACTTTTGGGGCATAATTCAGATTGCTCTCAGAATGGTTGGATTCATTCACAGCTCCACCAACAATGTATCAGTGTCCCCAGTTTTCCCCATCCCTCAACACTCATCATTTTTTCCTTCATCTTAGAATCTGACAGGTGTGTAGAGTATCTCAAGTTGTCTTAATTTGCATTTCTCTGATTAATAATGATTTGGCCTCTTTCATATGGTGGTAATGTTTTAATTTCATCATCAAAATTGTCTTTCATATCCTTTGACCATTTATCAATTGGAGAATGGCTTGGTTTCTTATAAATTAGATACTCTCTATATATTTTGGAAATAAGGCCTTTATCGAACTTTTAATTGTGAAGATGTTTTTCCCAGTTTTTTGCTTTTCTAATCTTTTTAATTAGTTTTGTTTGTACAGAAGCTTTTTAATTTGATGTAATCAAAATTTTCTATTTTGATCAATAATGGTCTCTAGTTCGTCTTTAGTCACAAATTTCTTCCTCTTCCACAAGTCTGAGATAAACTATCCTATGTTCCTCCAATTTTTTATAATCTCATTCTTTATTCTAAATCATGGACCTATTTTGATCTTATCTTGGTATCTATTGATGTGGGTCCATCCTAATTTCTTAATACTAATTTCCAGTTATCCCAGCAGTTTTGTCAAATAATGAATTCTTATCCCAAAGTGGGATCTTTGGGTTTGTCAAACCTAATTGCTATGTTGACTATTCTGTCTTGTAACCTAACCTTTCCACTGATAACTAATCTTTTCTTAGCCAATACCAAATGGTTTTGGTGACTGCTGCTTTTATAATAATTTTAGGTCATAAGCTAGGCCACCTTCATTTGATTTTTTTTCATTAATTCTTTTGGATTCTTGACCTTTTATTATTCCATATGAATTTTTTATTTTTTTTCTAGATCATTAAAATATTTTTCTTGGAAGTCTGATTTATGCACTAAATAAATAGATTAGTTTAGGGAGTATTGTCATCTTTATTATAGTTGCTCGACCTATCCAGGAGTACTTGATATTTTTCCAATTGTTTAAGTCTGACTTTATTTGTGTGGAAAGTTTTTTGTAATTTAGCTCATATAATTCTGCTTTCCTTTGGTAGATAGAATTCCCAAATATTTTATGCTGTACAGTTATTCTGAATGGAATTTCTCTTTGTATCTCTTGCTGTTGGATTTTGTTGGTGATGTATAAAAATGCTGAGGATTTATGGGGATTTATTTTATAACCTGCAACTTTGCTAAAGTTATGGATTATTTCTAGTAGCTTTTTTGTAGAATCTCTAGGATTCTCTAAGTATACCATCATATCATCTGCAAAGAGTGATAGTTTGGTTTTCTCACTGCCTATTCTGATTCCTTTAATCTCTTTCTCAACTCTTATTGCCGAGGCTAGTGTTTTTAATACAATATTGAATAGTAATGGTGACAGTGGGCAACCTTGCTTCACTCCAGATCTTACTGGGAAAGATTCCAGTTTTTCCCCATTGCATATGATGCTTACTGATGGTTTTAAATATATGCTCCTGACTATTTTAAGAAAAAGTCCATTTATTCCTATACTCTCAAGTGTTTTTATTAGGAATGGATGTTGGATTTTATCAAATGCTTTTTCTGCATCTATTGAGATGATCATATGGTTTTGGTTAGTTTGCTTATTGATATAGTCAATTATGCTAATAGTTTTCCTAATATTGAACCAGCCCTGCATTCCTGGTATAAATCCTACTTGATCATAGTGTATTATCCTGTGGATGATTTTCTGTAATCTTTTTGCTAATATTTTATTTAAGATTTTAGCATCGATATTCATTAGAGAGATTGGTTTATAATTTTCTTTCTCCGTTTTTAGCCTACCTGGTTTAGGTATCAGTACCATGCCTGTGTCGTAAAAGGAGTTTGGTAGGACTCCTTCAGTCCCTATTTTTTCAAATAGTTTATATAGCATTGGGGTTAATTGTTCTTTAAATGTTTGGTAGAATTCACATGTAAATCCATCTGGTCCTGGGGATTTTTTCTTAGGGAGTTGGTTAATAGCTTGTTCTATTTCTTTTTCTAAGATGGGACTGTTTAGGATATTTACTTCAGGAAATCTGTCTTGATATTTCCTGAATGCCTCCAGAAATGAAGCCTGGAAACTAACTTTATGATACGGGATGGGGTCACCTTGTTGGCCAGAATTTGGCCCGTCCATTCCAAGTTCCCAACTGGATCATCTTTTTCTTTTGGCTAGCTTCTTAGTCACTAGATATTCTGGAAGAAATTGCTCTTTGGTGATTTGGTTATAGACCTCATTCTCCATCATATAAAGGGGCCCATTTGATAATATATTTTTTCCAGAACTGTGGGATAGTAGTGATGTATATAGTATGGGAATGCAACCCAAAATAAGTCTGCATGGAGAAACTTATTTCCCCCCCCGCCCATTTTTTTGTGGTGTTTACATGTTCATAATCTTAAAATAATATTTTCTTGAGACTAAGGGAAATAAGGTATGGAGGTCATAGTGAAAGCAATTTGCATACGAAAACAACCTCCTTTTCCTAGCACGGCATAAAGAAAATTATCTATGTATGTCTTAATATACTGGTAATTACTAGAGAGTACAGCTTTTGTTTTCTAGATGGCTAGTTATATTTTATTCATGGTGGTTTTAAAATAAATCCTAGTTATTCCTGATCAGGGATGGCCCCAAAGTAAGTTAGGAAAATAGTCAAAGCTGGACTTCACGGTCTTAGAAGAGAACTGGAAAGGTCCTTAGAAGGGATGGGCAGATGGTACAGTGGATTAGTGCTAGGCTTAGAGTCAGGAAGATTTGTATTCAAATTCAGCCTCAGATACGGCCAGCTGTATGATCTTGGCACATCAATTGACACTGTTTGCCTCAGTTTCCTTATTTGTAAGATGGGGATAATAATAGCAATATCATACTCATGGTGATTATAAAGATCAAATAAGATCATGATTATAAGTGCTTAGAGCAATTCCTGGCACATAGTAAATGCCATATAATTATTTTTATTGTTATTCAGTGATCCTGATTGCCTACGGCTGTGAATTGATACAATCCCTTGCCCTTTACTGGAGCTCAGACTTTTCGTCTGTATAATGTGGATAACAATAACACTGGATATGTGAGCTCCAAAGGCAAAAAGCAGATATTCAGAAACACATCAGATTTAAAGCTGGAGGTACCATAAAAGTCATCAGGTTAAAACATTCATTTTCTTTTTTTTTTTTATTATAGCTTTTTATTTACAAAATATATGCATGGGTAATTTTTCAGCATTGACAATTGCAAAACCTTTTGTTCCAATTTTTCCCCTCCTTCCCCCCACTCCCTCCCCCAGATGGCAGGTTGACCAATTTATGTTAAATATGTTAAAGTATAAAACATTCATTTTCAAGGCAGGACAACTGAGGTCTAGAAAATGTAAGGGGAAATTCAGATAAGTGATGAACCACAATCATGGTTCAAACCCAGGGGCTCTGATGGCAGATACGATGTGTTTGCCATTGAAACATGTTACCGATTGGAGGAAGAATTTGATCCAGCTAGTACTGGATCTGTCAGTCTTAGGAAGATACTTTCTTTCTTTCTTTCTTTCTTTCTTTTTTTTTTTTTTTTTAAAGTAATGAGACATGCTGGGAAACTAGACATAGAGTAAATGCCTAAATGTAATTGGAAATGATTTGTTCCTATTTGAGTTCTAGAACAAGATCATCTGTGTGAGGTAAAAAAAAAAAAAAAAAAAAGCCAACAGTGCTGTTTCCTGATTGTGTGCTATCCTTTTTTCCTTATTTACCACAGCAATCATTCAGCAATTATTCATTAAGCATTTACTTTGTGAAAAGACAATAAGAAAGGACTTTCCTTGCTCTCAGGAAACTTACTGTTTAGTTTAAGGAGAAAATGAGTACATATATTGATATATAGGCCAGCTAGATGATGCCATAATGCACACAGTACCTTGTCTAAAGTTAGGAAAACCTGACACAAGATATTCTGGACAAGTCATGTAGTGCCTCAATTTCCACATCTGTAAAATTACCCAGAGAAGGACATGGCCAACCATTCCAGTATCTCTGCCCAGAAAACCCCAAATGGGGACCTGGAGAATTGGACATGATTAACATGACTAAATACCAGCAACAACAAAAATTCTGGTTTATAACAAATATCTTCAAAATAGCTTTAGGCAATTTGGTGGGGAGAAGGCACAAGTGACTATAGGGATCCAGAAAGATTTTATGTGGAAGTTGTACCTTGAGTTCAAATTGAAGAAATCTAAGGCAGAGAGATGGTGAATGGAGCAAGATGGATGAGGAAGAGGGCAACAGCCTGTCTGAACAGACCATAGAGATGCTTTGTCCCTCTCTTGGGATTCCCAGTTTCTGGCACATAGTAGGTTCTTAATGCTTATTGACTTGACTTGGTGACTGCAGAGTGCGTGGAGGGAGAACCACAGTGTGAAAAAGTCTTTAAATAGAAAATAAGAGTTGATGTTTGCTCCCAAAGGTCTTGAGAACCATTGGTGTTTATTAAGTGGAGGTGTAACATGAGACAGACCTACTCTTTAGGAAAATCATTTTGACTGCTGTGTGGTTGTGGATATAAAGTGGTTTGGAGGGGTGGGGGAGCCCTATTGTAAAAGCCCAACTGGGAACTTGTAATAGGGGAGAGGTGATAAAGCCCTGAATGAGAGTGGAGGTTGTGTGGATGAAGGACAATGGAGGGATGAAGGGGATGTTTTGGAGGTAGAAATGACAAGATGTGTCAAGCGAGTGGAGTGAGTGACCAGGCGGCTTTCTTTGTTGTATCTTGCAGATCCAAGTTTACCACCAAAGGGGAAAGGGTCATGAGGAAATATTGGCAGTGAGATAAATCCCAAAGATGGCAACTGTGTACTTGCAAAGGATGGCTTCATTGGACAAATGGGAGCAGGAAGAATAGATCGCACTTCTCTATCACTCCTGATAGAGTTTCATGATAGACCCTCCAGTTAAAGACATTCCACATTATCAGATGAAATTTTGTCTGCACAATTAACTTAACACAGAGAGGAGCACATAGTAGGCACTTTATAAATGGTTCCTTTTTCCCCCTCTCTTTTTCTTTTCTCACAGCTCATAGCACAGTTAAAGTTGTTATTGTTGTTTTAAATGGAAGCTAGAAGAACTGAGTTAATCATTTTAGCTTTTTCCCCCTCATTTTAATTCTTGACATTTTTTTACCCAGCATGTTTTTAATTTCAGATCATTTTCTAGTACCTCTACTTCTGAGAAAGTCAGTTCTCTCTTTTACAAGGCTTTCCCCGACCCTCCCCCAATCCTCTCTTTCTCCCCTCCATTTGCTTTGTAGTTATCTTGTATATCTCATGTATGTGCTTACTTAAGAGCTTGTTGTCCCTCCTGATACAATGTAAGCTCTTGAGAGAGAGGTTCATTTTTGTCTTTGGGTCCCCAGGGCCCAATATGGAACCTGGAGTGAGGATGGAAGCCTAAAAGGCATTTAAAACCTGCTTTCTGATTGATTGTTGAAAGCAGAAAGATCAAGTGTTTGTGTATTTTGAAAAATTAGGATTTGGGATGAAGAGAATCATCTCAAAACTTTTTTTTAAATTTCCCCAGGATATACATGGTTTTCCAAAAGTCTTGGCTTAGTTTTAGGCTATTGAAGTTTTAAATCACATTGAAACTTTTGGGAGATCTTGTTTTAGATTTATGAAACACTATGTGCCGGGCACCATGCTAAGCCTTGCCGTTAAAAAACAAACAAACAACTTACTCCTGGTCCTCAAGAAGCTTACAATCCAAGGGGAGAGACAACATGTAAATAACTAGATATGTGTGTGTGTGTGTGTGTGTGTATATATACACATGTATATGTATATATATACACACATACATCTATACACACATCTATACATAGACACATATACATATATGTATATATGTATTTAAATATACATATATGTATTTAATCTAATTTAATTTAAATAACTTAATAAACAAACAAACAAACAACTTACTCCTGGTCCTCAAGAAGCTTACAATCCAAGGGGAGAGACAACATGTAAATAACTAGATATGTGTGTGTGTGTGTGTGTGTATATATATACACATGTATATGTATATATATACACACATACATCTATACACACATCTATACATAGACACATATACATATATGTATATATGTATTTAAATATACATATATGTATTTAATCTAATTTAATTTAAATAACTTAATAAACAAACAAACAAACAACTTACTCCTGGTCCTCAAGAAGCTTACAATCCAAGGGGAGAGACAACATGTAAATAACTAGATGTGTGTGTGTTTGTATACATATACATGTGTATGTATATGTATATACACACACATCTATATATATATCTATACATAGATACATATACATATATGTATATATGTATTTAAATATACATATATGTATTTAATCTAATTTAATTTAAATAACTTAATAATGTAATAATATCTCTCAATTTCTCTTTCTTCATCTCTCTCTCTCTCTCTCCATATATATCTGTTTCTCTCCATCTCTGTCTCTCTCCATATATATACATATATCTGTCTCTCCCCATCTCTATCTCTCTCCATCTCTATATATGTGTATATATATATATATATATATATATATATATATATATATATATAATTTGTCTTTTTCTATCTCTTTCCATATATATGTGTTTCTTTCCATATATATATACACACACATATATATGTATATATAATATGTCTCTCTCCATATGGAGAGACTGAAACACATACACAGAGACAGAAACAGAGACAGAGACACAGAGAGTCAGAGATACCCACAGAGAGACAGAGAGAGAAAAATAAGAGCTTGATACACACACACACACACACACACACACACACACACATATACACAACAGATGCAAGATAGTCTCAGAGGGAGTGCAGCAGAAAGGTGATGTGGTGTGGACTGTGTTTTAGGAAGATTGCTTTGGCTTCTGCGTGGAGAATGGTCTTGAGTGAGGTAAGATGGCACAGGAGTGGCCAGAGGTAGGCTGATGTAATACTCCAGAGGTGAGGAGACATGGGCCCATAGAAGGCTGATGTCTGTGTGAGGGCAAGGCAGGAAATATATATGAGAGAAGTTGTAAGGGTTAGAATGTCAAAATTTGACAATAGATGGGATATAAGAAGGCGAGTTTGAGGGTAATATTGAGATTGCGTACTGGGGTTACTGGAAGGTTTGGAAGAAGGGATGGTTTGAAACCATTAATTAACAAATATTGATTTAAGGAGCCACTATATGCCAGTCAAACATGTAGGATACAGAAAAAGTGAAAGACAGAAGCTCACAAGCTATTTGCATTTGGGGAAAGAAAATGAATGCATTCTGCTTCGGGTGTGTTGTGTTTGAGATAACTTCTCATCTGAGATATCCAAAAAGCTGTTGGCATTCTGGGTCTATAGCTGAGGAAAGAGACTACATCTCTATACAGAGATGGAAGTGGAAACCATGAAGCTGATAATGTAGCATAAAGGAAGAAGGGACGAGGGCTGAAACAAATAAAAAAGAAACCCAGAGAAATATGAAATATGAAAAAGCCAGCAGGTCTGGGGGAGGCACAGGTCAGTTAAAGAGCCTTGGAAGGCGTCTCTGGTTATTGGGCTTAGTATAGATCTGGAAAAGGAGACTGAGGGCAGCCGTCAGCAGGTGGGAGGAGAAAGAAATATTGAGATGGTGATCAATGGTGTTAAAGAACACAGCTATCTCAAGATGAATAAAGACTGAGGCATTAGATTCCAATTTGAGAAGTCATTGATAATTATGGAGAGAACATTTTGGTTGAAAGATGAGGTGGGAAATCAGATTTCAGGAGATTCAGAAACAAGTGAGAAGAGAGAAAGTGAAGTACCTGTAGAATGTTTTTTTCAGGGAGTTTTAGGAAAAAATGTAGAACATATATGGAGGAAGAAGATCCGTCCCCATTTTTTGGATGAATCCTGAACTGAATCCTCAGTTAAGAAGCCAGGACACGTATACTTATATTGTATTTAATTTATACTTTAACATATTTAACATGTATTGGTCAATCTGCCATCTGGGGGAGGGGGTGGAAGGAAAGAGGGGGAAAAGTGGAACAAAAGGATTGGCAATTGTCAATGCTGTAAAATTACCCATGCATATAACTTGTAAATAAAAAGCTATTATTAAAAAAAAAGAAGAAGCCAGGAAGAGGGGATATTATGAGAAATTTGAGAAGACTTAGATCCTAGGGACAGAGATTTGGAATTGGAAAGGACCTCAGAGGCTATTTGGTCCAGCCTAATTATTTTACAAGTGAAAATAAAGAGAAGGAGATTCAGGGAAATTAAGGAATTCTTACAAAATCAAACAATCCCAAGAGCCCTTTGAACTTTAGCCCTTTGTTTCTAGAGCTGATGCTTGTTTCATTGTGTTTGTCCAAACCTCTTATTTTATAAATATAGAAACTGAGGTTGGAAAAGGGAAATGGCTAGCCTGGGGTTCTATAGAAAATAAATGATAGACCCAAGATTTGAACTCAGAATTTCTGAAGAAAGATGCAATGCTAGTCCTTTCTCTTACCTGGAAAAAAATTTCATGAGATTTGTTCCTCTCTTTAGTAAATGAAAAAAAAAAAAAAAAAAAAACAGATTCTGAAAGGTTAAGGAGTGCCCTCAGTTCACACAGCTAATGTGTGCAATAGTTGGAACTAGAATCTTGGTCTCTTAACGTGCACTGCAGTGATCTTTCCTCCAGAGACTGCTCAAATTGCAAAGATCTTTGAAAAATTATCATCACAATCATGTTAAATACTATAATTTTCTTGCCTCATTAGGAGATGATGGATTTCCTCATTGTACAAGTTGGATCTGTGCCCATTCTTATTTACCAAAGTGACTAGAGATTGTACAAGTCTCTGGAAACAGATTATGCTAATGTCTTAAGAAAGTGAATTCTGACAACCATCATTGGAATAAGCAGGAGGCCAGCTTTGCTCTCTCATCTACTCCAAATATCAAATAGCCTTCGATGTAGCTCCAGCTGCTTTTCTGTTCGAAGTCTATAAAACACAGCAAAACAAAATAAACCCTCACACCAATTACCCTACCAATGCTGCTGGCCTGTGATCCTACTAGCAGCATCTCAGGATCAGTCATATTGACTGTTTGGGAAGGTTTTGGGACACTATCTCTTAGCTAATTAAAAGGACTCAGGGATCCCAATCACCTTTTAAAAAGTCAAGTTTTAAGTCTGGGATTGTCATCAGCACTGTTGATGGGGACCACATGTCAGTACTGACTTGAAAATCCTTTGTTCTATCATATTTTATCAGACTCATGGTCCTACTGACCTGGCCAGAGGCAAGACTATTCAGCAACAAACACATTTTCTGTTTTTGAGGTCTGAAAAGGGGAAAAAAAGGAAAGTTGAAAGTTATTTTCTGCAAGCCCTTTGAGACATCTGTGTGGTGGAACGTGAATACCCAGCAGACAAAGGGCTGTCTACTGCCAGTGCCTGCCAGTGTCCTTGAACTTCAGACTTGGATAGTGGCGGTTGTCTAATAAACAAAACTAAGATCTTCCTTTACACATTGGCTGATGATGATGATGGTAGAAGTTATGAAACAGTATTGTTCCAGCACAGAGAAAGGCAACAGGATCTGTTTTTCTCATCTACTAGGATGTTTCCTCCAATGATATGTGGTACAATCTATACATGTCCACTCACTCCTGATATCTGGCACATAGTAGATCTCTACTAGTATTTGGTAATAGTGTTTGTCACATTGTCGGGTACACAGTAAGTGCTTCTTAAATGTTTATTGACTATCTTGAAAACCTCTTGCCCACATTCATCCAGAGGGATATTAAAAAAAAAGGGGGGGGGCAGGTCTTCCTAGTTTTCCTAGAATGAGAAGGTCAGTGGATCATATGGACTATTTTCATCATTCCTTTCTTACCACAAAATCAGCTCATCTTTGTTTTGTTTTGTTTTTATCATACTTTTTTTTTTTTTTTAGTAAAAATCGTCTAGTTTTATTTTATTCATTTTGCATTTTTTTCTTTTTAATAGTATTTTATTTTTCCAAATACATGCAAAGATAGTTTTCAGTATCTGTCTTTGTAAAACTTTGTCTTCCAAATCTTTCTCTCTTTCTTCCCTCTTCCCCCCTCCCCAACACAGCAAACAAATGGATATAGGTTGAACTTGTGCACTTCTTCTAAACATATTTCCATATTTGTCATGCTGCACGGGAAAAATCAGATCAAAAATGAAAAAAAACAGCAAGCAACAAAAAGGTGAAAATCCTACATCATACATTATTTTTAATGAGATCTTTTTCATTGTCCATCTCTCTTTTGTTATTTTTTTTACGTGTTGTGTCCTATTCAGATCCACAAGGCATTTCTCTTTTGCCCTTTGGATAAGCCTCAATTTTAATTCCTTGGAGACTTTGGAGTGTTAGCAGCCATACAATAACAACAGAAAATTTCGCTTTCTGATATGAGCCTTTGTTTCAAGGAGAATTTTGTGGTCAGATGTTGCAGTTTCCCAAAGGCTGACCAAAAAATGAAGAAACTCTAGTTGTATACACTCAACATCACTTCCTTTTTAAAATCTGCAATATATCTTTATTTTTTTTAGTTTATTATCATTATTGTTATTATAGCTTTTTATTTACAAAACATATGCATGGGTAATTTTTCAACATTGACCCTTGAAAACCTTTTGTTCCCACTTTCCTTTCACTCACTCCCCTAGATGGCAGGTAATCCCATACATGTTTAATATTAACATCACTTCCAACCTTGGCAGGCTCATAGATCTCAGAGAAAGCATAGAGGGAGAAAGAAATTTGGTTGGTGAGATTGAAAGAATGCTGGCTTTGGAATAAGGACACCTGACTTAGATTCATTGAGAATCCTAGTTTAGTTACTTGCTGGTGTGTAACATAGAACAGGTTATTGGGTACCTCTCTGTGAGCCTCAGGTACCTTGCATTTCAAAAGACTATTATGGCCCTTTCACTACCTAGCTCACAGGAGTGTCTGTTGGACAAGAGATTAATAACTAAAAGGTGCTTTGAAGAGCATTAAGTCTGGAAGTCAGCAAACTCCAACAGCTTTGGTTCCCATCTGTTTTTGTATGTGTATGAACTAATCATGGTTTTTATATTTTCAAAGTAAACATTTTTAAAATATAAAAACCATTCTTAGTTTGTGGGTACAAATACAGATAGTGGATCAGATTTGGCACTCAGGAATGACTTGCTGACTTCCTCATTTTATAGATTAGGAGAATGAAACCCAGAAAAAAGTTAAATAAAGCTATGGTTCACACAGGGAGCAAAATCAGTGACTAGAAGAACCAAGATTCATATCCAGATTCTCTATTTTCTTTTGCCTATGCTCTTTGTTTCTGTCTTTCTGCCTCTCCCTTACTCTCTTTCTGCCCTCCCCCCTCCCATATAACATATATTCTTAGAGAGTAATCCAAAAGACTGTGCCTTGCCTATAGTCACAGAAACTGAAAATGTCTGAGATAACACTTAAACCCAAGTGTTTCTGATTTCAAAGACCAGTTTTATAGCCTATATACCAAGCTGCTGTTGTAAGACTCACAAAAACATCATGATTGCCTAAGAGCTTTGTATCTGAAAAACACTATTTTTCCTAGCCAAGCTATTAACAACCAAGTTATTTTATATTCTAAACTCTTTTTCCTATTTTTACTAACCAAGAATTCTTCAGGACACAAATGAACTTCTTAGCTCTGAAGACTGAGGAAAGAAGTCTATTTTTTCTTCTCAGAATGAAGATTTCAACAGATTTATCTGTTTCATGTCTTTTTTTTTAAAGTTTATTTTAAAATTAAATACAAAATAGAAAATATGTTCATAGGGACTATCTGTGTCTGACCTGTGACAGGGCATTCTGAGCTCATATTGGTCTCATCAGCCACAGTGGGAAACTCTGTAACTCGACTCTAGCAAAGTGATGTCATATTGGTCCTCTTCGGGGACAGACAACAACCAAACATGGAAAAGAGCAAAAAACCCAACAAAACATTACCATGTGCATGGCAGGACATAAAAGAGGATTCAAAATATAAAACAATACATTTCCATTTCAAGAAAGCCTATCTAAGAAATACTACATATTATATCCAGATTGTCTCTTTCTTTAGGCAACATAGTGTGTCCCACAGGGTGACAGAGATGGGAAGATAAATCATTTCTCTTGGACCACTTCTCCAATGCTCTTGTTTCTGGGTTACTAGTTAATATATTAATTACAGGCCTGAGATCCTTCAAATCCTATACATGTTCTTGCACCTTCTCAGGACCCTCTGTTGGTTAGATCTCCAAAGACCCTTGCAATATTGTTGTCATGATTCAGTGAATTTTATGTTGGTTAATGTTCCTGGAATGAAACTGAGCCAATGAAGAGAATGCTGGGGAGTCACTGCTAGTAATATTTTTACACGTTCCATTTGTTTGTCCAGGAGTCATGATGGATTCAAACTGACCTGTCTTCACTGCCTTTCTCTAGCTCCTATGTGACCATTAGCATAGACTATAGAGATTAGAACTTGAATATCTGCTAGTCTTATTGACCCATATAAAGGTCCAATTTGTGAGCTTGAAGAAGCTCTTTAGCATTTTACCAGCAGGGCTAGTTAGGAGCAAATGGACCTGAACTCCTGAAGAAGTCTTGAGTCACACATGGTCTTAGTATTTTCTCCATATTGATGATGGAAAGGAGGAAAAAAGGGAATTTACAGGTTAACTTTATGACATATTTAAAAAAGGAATAACAAGTTGTATATAACAGATTTGCAGTGTATGAGTAATCATCTTTTAACATATTCTGCTGTTATAGAAATATTTGTTTTATACCACAAATTAAAAATAAAATAAAATAAAATAAAACCCTGTTAATGACCCAGAGTCACAATCTCATAAACCTTCCCTGTGGGTCTTCTCTTATTCTATAAGTAAGAGTTGTAAGACTCAGTTCAAATTGAACTAGACTCTAATGCTCAGGCTAAACAAATACTAACTTCAATGTATTCTCCTCCATGTGTCTCATCACTCTTAATGTCTCCCACCTAGGTATTACACATGACTGAATGAATGTTACAAACAGCAAAAGAGTTAGTGGAGGAAAGATAATGAAAAAAGCTCTCCAAGAGACACCCCAGGAGAGAGCAGTTGTGACCAGCCTTTAAAAAAGAGAGAGATGGTGTGTTTTAGCAACTTAAAGAGGGGAAAAAATCATAGATGAATTCGTTATTCCTTGTTTTGAGGAGCCCACTGAGACAGGATGAAGAGAAGGGAAAGTACTCCATTAGCATGGGAGGACACATGGGAGAAGAACTTTTAGTGATGAAATGCTTTGTAAGGAGATAGAAAGATGACTGCAGTCTGAGAGAACAGAGACATCAGAGGATCATGGATTCAAATTCAGTAGTCAAGAAACATTCAGTAAATATCTATATTTGGCCACTAGACCCAGGTGACTCAAGAGGAGAAAGTGAGGCAGGTGACCTTGCACAGTCCTCCTGTTCTCAAATCTAACTCACTTGCATGTCATGGAATGACCTCTCTGATCTCATGGTCTTCTTCTAGAATGAAGGACAAATAACAATAACAACTAGAACTATAGCGATGGTTCAGGCACTGAGGATACAAATTTGAAGAGAGAGACAGAGACAGAGGGAGACATAGAGACAGAGACAGAGATAGATAGATAGAGAGAGACAGAGAGAGACAGGGAGCGAAAGAGAGATAGAGAAAAAGGAGAGAGAAAAAGAGAGAGAGAAGAGAAAAGAGAAAGAGACAGAGAGAGAAAAAGAGATAGAAAGAAAGAGATAGAGAGAGAGAGAAAAAGAGAAGGAGAGAGAGAGAGTATGAGAGAGAGAGAGAGAGAGAGAGAGAGAGAGAGAAGAGAGAGAGAGAGAGAGAGAGAGAGAGAGACAGAGAGAGACAGAGGGAGACATAGAGACAGAGACAGAGAGAAGAGACAGAGATAGATAGATAGAGAGAGACAGAGAGAGACAGGGAGCGAAAGAGATAGAGAAAAAGGAGAGAGAAAAAGAGAGAGAGAAAGAGAAAAAGAAGAGACAGAGAGAGAAAAAAGAGATAGAAAGAAAGAGATAGAGAGAGAGTGAGAAACAGAGAAGGAGAGAGAGAGAGAGAAAGAGAGAGAGAGAGAGAGAGAGAGAGAGAGAGAGAGAGAGAGAGAGAGAGGAAGGGAGGGAGGGAGGGAGAGAGAGAGAGAAGAGGGAGGGGGGAAAGAGGAGAGAGAGAGAGAACATCTTATTCCCAAATTGCTTACAATCAAAGAGGGGAAGACTACAAACCAAAGGAAGATGGCAAGTGTGTAAGTGTCTGTGTGCAGGAGGAGAAGGGACCCAATGCAAGGGCATGGTGGAGAAGTCAATCGGGGAGTTCCAGAGTAGTGCCACAAGGGAGGGAAGGATATGTCGGGGCTTTAGTCTCCTAAGTGAGAAGTAATTTTGGTGGTCAAGCAGTCCGGCCCTCTTGTTTCCCAGAAGAGGCTGATATAAATTGTGTGGAAAGTGCCAGAGACTGAATCTAAAGGCAGATTCTCTGCCCCTAAATCTCCTGGACTTTTCCCTTTTTTCCAGTGCTCCACAGGTGAAAGAAGGAAGGTCCAGGGGGTGATCCAAAGTTCTAGTTGATCCAGTTCATTTGTTCCACAAGCATTTCTTGAGTGCTGCTCAGGCCATTTTCTAAGCTCCTGAGCTGCTGAGAAGGTCTCATTTTACACTGGTAGGTGAGTTTTTCCTTATTGAAAATCTCTATACCAATGGAATCTGGCTCTTGCCAAAAAGCAAACATGGCAGACATTGTGGGAAGTGCTCGAGTAACAAAGGAAATTCCCTGCCCTCAAAGAGCTTCCCTTCTTTGGGGAGGATGGGACTAGAAGCAGAAGCATCAGGAGGATCACACACGTTCCCACACAAGTGTATGCATGTGGCCACACAGCCATTTTAGAGGTTTGGAATAAGAGGAATAAGAATGAGCTGAACCAAAAAAGGATGCTTATAAGATACGGACTCCAGCTGCACTTTGAAGGACTTTGGAAAGCCTCTCCTTGCGTGCTGCTACTTGAGCTTCCTTTCAAAGGCAGGGAGGGACAATTAATAGGGCTCCAGGCCTAAAGATGGAAGACCTAAGTTCAAATCGCAAGCCTCAGACACTAAACTCTGCTTATTGCAGTTTCTTCATCTATAAAAGGAGCTGGAAAAGAAAATGGCAAACCACACCAGAATTTTGCCAAGAAAACTCTCAATGGGGTCACCAAGAGTCAGACGAGACTGAACAGCAATAAACGACAAAGGTTTGGTCCACAAGTCAAAGAAAAATTGTAAACATTATCCCTGGGCATCTCTTCCTATGACTTTGGGGAAAGTTCTGCTCAATGAGCCCAGCCCTTGGCTCGGTGCTGAGCCCCCCATTGCTGCGGGGGCTTCCTCTGCCTCTTGTGTCTTGCTCTCAGAATTTGCTCCCAGCCTTTCTGGGACTTCAGGAACGGCTTGTTATGCAGCTGGTATTTCCTGTTTTTATTTTTGCACGGGTGGCTTATTTCTCCTAGCAGATCTTTTCTTTCCTGATTGACCTAAAATGGGTGCAGATGTTACGAGCATCTGCAAACAGCTATTGAATATTACTTTCACCATCCAGTAAAGCCCAGCATAAGCAGTTTCATCCAGTGGGGAGAGGAAAAAAAGGGCCAAACCCATGTGAGAATTTCCCACTTCATTGCGGTCTTACACTACTTCGGATCACTTGCCAGTGATAATAGAAGCCAGGGGGAAGGACCTTGGGAGGTAAGCCACATGTTTGCTTAGTCTCTGAGCATTGCTGGTCCAGTGCGCTGCTGGATGTGGGAGCTTGTGAAACCTGGAGGTGTAAAATGGAGTTTACTTTTCCAACTCTGTGTGAAAAGGCACCTGGGGCTACAGGACCCTTCTGTAAAAGCCCAGATGTGGACTTTGCATCACTTACAATGTAAACAATCCTCCCCCCCTCCCCAAGCATTGGTTTTCAAGACTGTATTTCTTTCTTTTTTTGTGTGTGTGTTCCTCCATCCTCTGGCAGATAATACGGTCTAGTGAAAAACCATTAATCTGGAAGTTAAAAAAAAAAGTCTCCCCCACCTCCAGTCCCGCCAAGCTTACAGAATGACCTTTGCAAGTCCTCATTTGTTAAAAAACAAGGATAAAGCTATCTATATTCTGCCTTGTGTGCTAGGTTACTAATGCTCAGAAATCCCCGTCCAACCTTTGGGGAAAGGTGTGAGAAAGGAGATATATAGACTGATGGTGGCTAACAGCATGGTGGAATAGCTGCCAAACCCATGCTCCCATATCACCTCTCCAAGACTATCCCTTTATTCTTTACTCCACATTTGCAAAGAAAACTCTGTGTTCTACTTGCAAATCTTACTTCTGTTTGCCTTGAGGCAAAGTTACACTGTTAGTCAACTAGAATTTATCAAGTTGATCAGAAATATTCTCGACATCTCCATTAATACACATTTTCTTTCTTTCCACCCCCCCCCCTTTTTTGTTACTAAAACTTTTGTTATTTTCAAAACATATGCATGGATAATTTTCAACATTCACTCTTGCAAAATTTTGTATTCCAATTTCTTCCCTCCCTTCTCCCCACCCCCCTAGATAGCAAGTAATCCATTATATGTTAAATGTGTACAATTCTTCTATACATATTTCCACATTTATCATGCTGCAGAAGAAAAATCAGATCAAAAAGGAAAAAAAAATGAGAAAGAAAAGAAAAATTAAGCAAACAACAACAACAAAAAGAGTGAAAATGCTATGTTGTGATCCACAGTCGGTCCCCCCAGTCCTCTTTCTGGGTGCAGATGGCTCTATTCATCACAAGACTATTGGAAATGACTTGAATCATCTCATTATTGAAAAGAATCATGTCCACCAGAACTTTGATCATTGTATAATATTGTTTTTACCATTTACAATGATCTCCTGGTTCTGCTCATTTCTGTCAGCATCAGTTCATGTAAGTCTCTCCAGGCTTCTCTGAAATCAATCTGCTGATCATTTTTTATCAATACAAATTTTTAATGTATCTGTATCTGTATCATAGCTCCTTCTCACATCTGCATATGGACCTGATTAAAACAATACCAACGATAGTCACTGGTCATTATTGCACTGCTATCAACTTTCTGGCCTTCTCTAGTATTTGTTTTTTATTTTTATTTTATTTTTAAAGCTTGTTATTTTCAAAACACATTCATGGATAATTTTTCAACATTGACCCTTGTATAGCCTTGTGTTTCAGATTTCCCCCTTCTTTCCCTCACTCCCTCCCCTAGATGGCCAGCAATCCAATATATATTATACATGCTAAAATATATGTTAAATTCAATATGTGTAAATATAGTATTTGTTTTTTAGAATAGTAAAGGGGGAATTTAACTGATGCCTTTGGGTTCCTGAAAAAGTTAAGTGATCCCTACAAAAGCTTTTCATTTGCTTCCTAGGAAGAGATGCTACGTAAGAACAGACCCACACACAGCTGCTCTGAAATACATTCTCATAGTAATCCAGAAGTGATCTATTTTTTAAAAGTTATTTCTCAGGGATGCTCCAAGCTTGAATGTGGGCATTAAAAATGTAATGGCAACCCTTTGCTTTAAAGGATGTCATGTTTAAAGTTAAAAGTTTATTTGGTTTAGCTAGTACAAGGGTCAAATCCATGTTGCAAGAAGGAAAACAGATGATCTTTCTGAGATAGGTCTCAGATTTCCTCTGCCAGCTAAAAGGGGTGAGTCATTCTTGACTTCCTCCACCAGGGCCATAGTTGCATCAAAATTACAAACCCTCAGATGGTCTCTCCCTGATTGTTTCTTATTCTTATCTCGTTTTTTCAGTTTTCGCATTATACAGCCTTCTTCTCCTGCCAGTGCAAGGGGATCAGGACCCTCTTCAAGAGGCTGTTCGTGCAGCTTCTCATAGTGTCTTGGAGAATCACAGAGACAAGAGCATCTGAGCCTCCAGTCTTACCCAGGCTGGACAAATAAATCATGTTGGTCATTGTGAGGGGGACATTTTTCCTGGAGTTGGAGCTTGTGCCTCTTTATACAGGTTACATGTACTGAAAATAAGGACAGCATTGCTCACCTCCAAACACATGTCATTCTGCCTCTTCTCTCTGGGTTTCTGCACAGGATGTTCCCCATGCTTCAGACACAGCTCCTTCAACCCCCTGCTTCTTAGAACCCATAACTGCCTTTAAAATGTAGTTCAAAACCCACCTCCTACATGAAACCTTCCCTTATCTTCCCATCTGTGAGTTCTTCTTCCCCAAATTATCATGTATTTACTATCCTCCCTTTGTTCCTTCATTCTTTTGTTCATCGTTCATTTCTTTATTTACTCATTTTTTTCATGCATGCACCCTTCTCTGTCTGTCTGTCTTTATGTATCTACCTATCAGCTTTCTTTCTTTCTTTCTTTCTTTCTTTTTCTTTTCCTTTCTGTCTGTCTGTCTTTCTATTTATCTTTCTTTCTATCCATCCATCCATCCATCCATCTATCTCTCCACAAACTTTGTCTTTCTATTCATGCATTTATGAATTTATGAAGCAAACTATTCCTATGTATCAATGATCTATCTAGCAAACTCTCTCTCTCTCTCTCTCTCTCTCTCTCTCTCTCTCTCTTCCAACACACAATACAATATAGATTTCAAATGGAGATAAAAACCCAATTAAAGAAAATAATTCACTAAAAATTAGAATTGAACAAATGGACATGAATGACTAAATGAGACATCAAGAATTAGTCAAACAAAATCAAAAAAATAAGAAAATGTGAAATGCCTTATCAAAAAAAAAAAAAAAAATGACCTGGAAAACAGATCTAGGAGACACAATCTAAGAATTATTGGACTCCCTGAAAACCATGATTAAAAAGGGAGCCTAGACAAATCATTCAAAAAGTCATCAAGGAAAACTACTCTGATGTCCTTGAATGAGAGGGTAAAATAGCTATTGAAAGAATCCACTGTTCACTCCCTGAAAGAGCCCCCAAAATGTAAACTCCAAGGACTTTTGTAGCTAAATTCCAGAATCATCAGATCAAGGAGAAAATACTACAAGGAGCCAGAAAAAAAAATTCAAATATCAAGGAACCACAATCAGGATTACCCAGGATCTAGAAGCTTCCATTTTAAAGGATTAAAGGACCTGGACTATGATATTCTGAAGGGCAAAAGAACTTGGACTGCAGCCAAGAATCAACTATCCAGGAAAAATTAAGCATTATCTTTCAGGGAAAAAATGGATACTCAGTGAAATAGGGGATTTTCATTTATTTTTGATGAAAGTACCAGAACTAAACAGAAAATCTGATCTTCAAATATAGAACTCAAGAGAAGCATAAAAAGGTAAAAAAGGAACAAAAAAAAATCAATTATGTTTTTTAAAGGTTAAAATATTTACATCCCTATATGTGAAGATGATGTGTTTAAATCTTGATAACTTTATCTTTGTTAGGGGCATACATAGATGGTGTAGGTATAATTTGACTTTACTGTGATGATCTAAAAAAGAAACTAGAGATGGAAAAGGGATTGTACTGAAAGAAGAGGGAAGTAGAGGTAAAATGGGGTAAACTACATCACATGAAGAGGCAAAAAAGACCTATTATAATTGAGGGAAAGAAGGGAGAGGGATGAGCATTGGGCAAACCTTAATCTCATCAGATTTGGTTCAAAGAGAAAATATTAGACATATTCAGTTTAATATAAAACTTGTCTTACTTTATAGGAAAATAGGAGAAAAAAAAGGGGAAAGGGAAAGGGAGGTAATAGAGAATAGAAGCAGAAGGGAAAAGGGATAAGAATGGGTGAGAAGGGCTGTAAAAGGGGAGGGCAGATTGAGGGAGGTTGGTCAGAAGCAACACTGTGGTGAGAAGGGAAGGTGGGGAAGGAAAGTGAAAAGTATTAGTTGGGAAAAATAAGATGGCAGGAAATACAGAGTTAGTAATTTTAACTATGAATATGAATAAGATGAACTCTCCCATAAAATGGAAGTGGGTAATAGACTGGATTCAAAGTCAGAATCCTACAATATATTGTTTACAAGAAACACATTTAAAGCAGAGTGATACATACAGAATAAAGGTTAAAAAGGCTGGCGCATAATCTATTATGCTTCAGTTGAAGTTAAAAAAAGAAGTAGGGGTAGCCATCCTGATCTCAGACCAAGCAAAAGCAGAAATAAATCTAATTAAAAGAAATAAGAAATAAAGCTACATCTTGCTAAAGGATACTATAGATAGTGAAACAGAATCAATACTAAACATGTGTATCAAGTGGTATAGCATCTTAATTCCTAGAGAAGAAATTAAAAGAGATTCAAGAAAAAAAATAGATAGCAAAACTATACTAGTGGGGGATTGCAACCTCATTCTATCAGAACTGGATAAATTAAGCCACGAAATAAACAAGAAAGAGCTTAAGAAGGTAAATAGAATTTTAGAAAAGTTAGGCATGATCGACCTTTAGAGAAAACTGAATGGGGACAGAAGGGAATATCCTTTTTTCTCAAATAGACATGGAACCTACACAAAAATTAATCATGTATTAGGGCATAAAAGCCTCAAAATTAAATGCAGAAAGCCAGACATAGTACATGCATCTCTTCAGATCATCATGCCATAAAAATTACATGTAATAAAGAGTCAGGGGAAAATAGAACAAAAATTAATTGGAAACTAAATAATGTAATCCTGAAGAATGAGTGGGTGAAACAACAGATTCATAGACACAATTGATAATTTCATCCAAGAGAATGACAATAATGAAACAACATACCAAAATTTATGGAATGCAGCCAAAGTAGTTCTTAGAGGACATTTTATATTTTGAATAAAATAGAGAAAGAGAATATCAGTGAACTGGACATGCAACCAAAACAAAAAGAAAAAGAGATGATATTCTGGTGTCCATGTCAGAAAAGGAAAAATTGGATGTGTTTTCTCTAGTCAGGGCAACATTAGCTAATTAAAAATGTAACTGTTAAAAACTTCTTTATCATGTTCAGGAAAAGGAAGTACAAAAATTCACTGAAGAAAATAATTTCTCAAAAAATTAGAATTTAACTAGTGGAAACTATTATCTTGGTGACATGTAGATATGATAAAATAAAGTAAAAAAAATATAAAATTTCCCATTGGAGAAACAATTGATGTAGAAAATAGATCCAGGAAAGATGATATATGGATTATTAGATTTTTGGAAAACCATGCTTTAAAAAAAAAGAAGCTTGGATAATATCTTTCAAGAAATTATCAAATAAAATTGTCCTGATATATTAGGACCAGAAGATAAAAAATAGAAATTAAAAGAATCCTTCAGTCACTGTTTGAAAGAGATCCCTGAATGAAAACTCCCAGAAACATCATAGCCAAATTCCAGGGCTTATAGATGAAGGAGCAAGTATTGTATGCTCAGAAAGAAACATTTCAAATATTGTGGCGTTTCTGTCAGGATTACACCAGATTTGGTAGCTTCTTCATTCAAGAAATGGACAACTTGGAATATTATATACCAGAAGGAAAATGGATTAGGATTACAACTGATAATCATCTATCCAATAAAATTGAATATAATCTTTCAAGGTGGTGGGAAATGGATATTTAATGAAAATAGAGGACTTTCAAGCATTCTTTAAAAAAACCAGAACTGAATAAAAAAAATTGACTTCCAAACACAAGATTCCAGGGCAACATAAAAAAGGTAAAAGAGAGAAATAAATGAGAGAGAAAGAGAGAGAGAGAGAGAAAGAGAGAGAAAGAGAGAGAAAGAGAGAGAGAGACAGAAGCAGAGAGAGAGGCAGAGAGAGAGAGAGAGAGAGAGAGAGACAAGAAGAAGAAGAAGAAGATATTAAATGTGCATAAGAAAGATAAAATTGTATGATAATCAATATATGATAATCAATTCTGATGGACATAGCTCTTTTCAAGCAAGGTCATTCAGGCCAGGTCCAATGGTATTGTGATGAAGAAATCCATCTGTACCCAGAAAGAGGACTGTGGAAACCGAGTGTGGGTCACAACATAGTATTTTCATTTTTTAATTGTTGTTTTCTTGTGTTTTGTTTTCTTTCTCATTTTTTTCTTTTTGATTTGTTTTTCTTGTGCAGCATGATAATTGTAGAAATATCTATAGAAGAATCGCACATGTTTAACATATTTTGGATTACATGCTGTGTAGGGGAAGGAGTGAGGGGAAGGAAGGGAGAAAAAAAATTGCCACAGAAGGTTTTGCAATGGTAAATATTGAAAAGTATCTATGCATGTATTTTGAGGATAAAAAGCTTTAAAAATTGTGTAATCTAATATTTTAAGAAAATAAATGCTATTTCACTACTTCTAATTATTGGCCAATAATTGCTACTTTGTTTAAAGAGAATCTGCGATCTCAAAATAGAATATCTTTATCTATTAGAGACCTTCCAAAAAAAAAAAAAAAAGAAATCCAATAAACAACACAAAAACCAATAATAGTGTAATATTCAGGTACCTGAAAATAAAACACAGTGCTATTAAAGTATACTAAAGTTTGGTTAGTTGTAAAAATGTCTGTGTTCATAGAGGGTGACTGATGACCTTGGCAAAGAACTAGAGAGTCAGGGATTGACCCCAAGATTGACAACTCTCCACTGGGGCTTTCTTTCCCCGTGAAACTTTATAAAGTATGACAGTTTTCACTAGGATCATTTCTTCAGGAATAATGACTGGAGCTTCATGTGGAAGAGTTTCATTCCAAAGAAACAGAGCCATCCATCATAAAAACAGGGTACAGTTTAACCAGATGCCAGATGAATTAGCAACTGTTATGCAGTATGCACATTCATCAACACTGACGATTGCTCATATAAAATCAGAAGGATATTTGTCTGGGAAACACTGGTGGGCATTGAGAATATTTTAAAAATCCCTCCAGGCAAAGATCTGATTTACTCACTTACTGGTTTCCAAAATAGTGATAGAAAAAAGTCAGAGACCGGCTTCCTTAAATATTCAAGACAATACATAAACTGTTTCAGAGTTCCATAAATTTGGATGATTTTGACAAAGGGGCCAAGCTAGGGAAATAGTAGGTTTTATTTTTATTTTCCTCTGCTTGGTCCTATGATAATTAATGTTTTGAATACGATCGAGTTTCCTTTGTGATACTTTAAGCCTCTTGCTTTCTTTCCTGGGAAACTCAATCAAATAAATATTAACCCCATAGTTGCATGGATAGTTAAGCCTAAATGAAGAGTACAAAATCTGGCTGATTTCCTCTAGTACGTTCCAATTTAAAGACATAATGAGATCGTTAAATATAAAAATGGTAAAAATCTAGAAAGCCAGAAAGTAGGAAGTTAAAACATTATTATTTTTTTTCCATCTTACAGATGGAAAATTGAAGCTCAAAGAGGCTAACCAAAATCACAAAGTTAGTTAAGATCTGATATTGATATTTCAACCCAAGTTTTTTTTTTTTTACTCTAGGACTTGCATTATTTTTTTTCTTCTTTTTTATGATACTAACACCCATATATGCAAAAATATTTGTAGCAACTCTATTTGTTGGTGCCAAAGATTTATAAAAAGAATTGTAAAATCGGTAGATGGCCACCAATTGGGAAATGGCTGAATAAGTTATGATACATGAATTAATGGATTATTATTATGCTATGAGAAATGATGACTAGGCTCATTTCAGAAAAGTCTGGAAAAGCTTACATGAAAGAAATATTTGGAAATTTAAGCAAATTGAGCAATGCTTCCTCTAACTTTTATAAGTCATGAGCAGATGACTTTGTATTACATGAGTAACCCATTATGAAGAATGGTGGTGAAGAGAATGAGTGTCCATACTAATAATAGCTGATGGATATGTATCACTTCCAAATGTACAAATATTTCTACATATGTACCCATAAAAAAGGCTGAGCAACAACTATTCACACTGTTGAGTCTTGGATGGTAGAGCTAAGTCATCTATCACCCTAAAGATTCAGGGGTACCTTTGAGGGTACTACTGAGGTTCATATTCTACTGCTATCAGCTCAAGCTCCTACCACTGTGTTCCCCTCCCCCAAGATAAGTAGATGAGGATCCATTTAGTTATCTAGCCTTAAGTTGTTTTTTTAAAAAAAAAAATTATAGCTTTTTATATACAAAACATATGCATGGGTAATTTTTCAACATTGATCCTTGCAAAAACTTCTGAACTTTTTTCCTCTTCCCCCCCTCCCCCATGGCAGATACATGTTAAATATGTTAAAGTATATGTTAAATACAATATATGTATACATATTTATACAGTTATCTTGCTGCACAAGAAAAATCAGATTTAGAAATAAGGTAAAAATAACCTGAGAAGCAAAATAAAAATGGAAGCGACAATAACAGAAAGAGTGGAAATGCTATGTTGTTGTCCATACTCATTTCTCAGTGTTCTTTCTCTGGGTGTAGCTGTTCTGTTCATTACAGATCAATTGGAACTGATTTGGATCCTTTCACTGTTCAAGACAGCCTCATCCATCAGAATTGATCATAATATAGTATTGTTGTTGAAGTGTACAATTATCTCTGATTCTGCTCATTTCACTTAGCCTTAGGTTGTTTTTAGACAGGGGTATTAGTATTAAGGTGAGAATTGTTTTTAATGTGTCTGATTCTTCACCACTTCTTTTGGAGTTCATTTGGCAAAGTACCTATAGTGTTTTGGCATTTCTTTCCCCAGTATATTTTACAGATAAGGAAAGAAAATAAAACAAACAGAATTAAAAGTGACTCAGCTCCTGATTTCAAATCTGCCTTTCTATGCACTGTGCCAGCCAGTTGCCCCACGTAGGAATAGTTGGCATAGATGACTCCTTGAATCCTAGATAGCTCTTTCCCAGGTACACTCTGAGTCAAAGGGAACATAGACTCATTTGGAGAACAAATATGGAAGAAGGGTAACTACTGTTCCTGGCTGCTGGAAGTCCTTTCTTTTCTCATTTGTGGGGTACTCCAGAAGTGACCCTATGGGATGGGAAAATCCACTTCTGCTCTATCTAGGACTCTTTTGTTTTCCTTCCTCTCCTTCATAATTCCTTCTCAGAGAGTTTAGCTGGAATACCTCACCTGTTCCAATTTTCTGGAATGATTCTACTTTTTTTGTTGTTGTTGTTTTTAAAAGAATTGCTTTTTATTTTCAAAAAATATATGCAAAGACAATTTTCTTTTTTTTTTAATTATTAAAGTTGTTAATTTTCAACACACACACATAGATAATACTTGGGGCCATCTTGGGGCAAGCAATCCAGTATGTTAAACATGTGCAATTCTATACATATTTCCACAATTATCAGCTGCAGAAGCAAAAATCAGATCAAAAAGGGAAAACACGAGAAAGAAAACAAAATGCAAACAAACAACAAGATTTGTTTTCTATTTCTAATGAATAATTGATAATTATAGATTATCCCTTGGGTATAACCAAATTTCCTTAGCCTCCCCAGACATGCTTCTTGTGCTCTATGACTCTAGTTCCAAGTTCTTAGTCTAAAGCCTCTGGTTGATTGGGATCTCATGTTCCTAACTTAACAAGGCGATGGCCCCATGCATATACACGTGATTTTGATTGAACTTCCTATTAGTCCCACAAATGAGGCAACTGATTCTTGAGAGATTTAAGGCTGTAACCACACTATTACAAGGATTGCCAAAGACCTGGCTGGAGAAAGTTTCTGACAATACAAATTCCTCTTGCCTGGTATAGTACCAAGGGACAAGCATTTTTTTTTTATATTTCAGGGAGACGAGTCTCTGGGCTCCCTCCCAGGGAAGCCGGGTTATCTGGAATGGAAGAATTTGACTTTAAGTCTCTTCCTCTAGTCACCCTGGAATAAGAAAGTGGGATGGGATCTCTTTGGCGTGGAGTGTGAGCAGTGTGAGTGTGTGTGTGCATGTGTGCATGTGTGTGTGTGTATGTGTGTGTGTAGTTCTTTCCACTGATACAGTGCTTTTCAGTGTCTGGAACCTTGTGGTGCTTAACAAGTATTTGCTGACTGATTGCTTGCTGCCCAGCTGTTCTGCTTGCTTTTAGCTCCATAAAATATAACACCCTTCTTTGAGGTACTCCCAGGATCCCCTGCCTCTTGTCATCTTTCTTCATTTGTTGCATTCCCCCCATTAGATTGCAAGATCATGGAAGGCAGGCTTGTATTTCTATAGTGCTCAACACAGTGCTTGGCACAAAATAGGTGCTTAATAAATGTTTATTGAATTTTATTATCCTTTGAGACTCCTTTCCATGTCCTCACAGAACGACTTTTTAGAATGCTTTCACTGGCATTTTAATATTTTCCAGCTACTCATAACATTTGGTCTAAGAACCACATTAGATTTACTTTTATAGCTAACATTCCTATTTGGTGAGAGGATTTTCAGGATGATGAGAAAAAGACCTCGTTCCTATATGATCAATTACCTCCTGACTTTCTACCCCACAATGGAACCAAATGAAACTCCAAGATCTATGTTTCCTGAACCTATAAGTGAGAGAACGTTCTTTAAATTTGGAAATTCAAGCAGAAATGCAAATAGCAGGGAAAGAAACTATACACTTAGAATACAGATTGTTAGGAGAGGCTCAAGAGTAGGCACCCACTCATAATTAAAGGGCACAAGGTTGAATATCTTTACACTTGAATAACTTGAGCTCTTTGTATATATGGCGTAAGGCAACGATATTAATCTACTTTCTGAAGTCCTTAGAAGTTTTAATGGATCACAAGCTCGATACAAATTAACAAGGTGAAACGGTAGAATGGAGTTAGTATGTCAGACTACCTTAAGACTGCGTTTGGTGTATTATAAATGGTTCTGGGCACCAGATTTCCAAAGGAAGTCAATAAACAATTGAGTGCTCTGAGACGGTCAACAGCTTGATGAATGGCTTTGAGTTCATTCCATTCAGCCATCTATGGAAAGTCAGGTGTTGGGCAGAATCAGTCTGGTGGCTGGTTTAGGTCTCTCAGTCATAACTGATTCTGTGAATCCATTTAGGGCTTTCTTGTCAAAGATACTGGAGTGATTTGCCATTTCTTTCTTCAGATTATTTTGCAGATGGAGAAACTTAAGTGAAAAAAGATTAAGTGACTTGTCCAGGGTCACATAGCTTAGTAAGTGCCTGAGGTCTGGTACTCTCTCCACTGTACCACCTAGATATCCTCAGTCTGGGGGACTCCATTTGAAAACCTTGTTTTTTAACTTTGAAAAAGGAAGAGACAACTGAATAAGATGACACTATGACATGCTCCAACTCTCCATGAAACTGCAAGGAGGGAGGAGGTGGGGTGACTTTATTCCCATTTCCTCATTGATTACTTGGACTAATAAAGAGCTGAAATGACATTAAACCTATAAATCATGAACCAAGATTATCTTTCTGTTTGCTCCTATTTATAAAAAGTAGAGCACTGATTAAATCCTATGCAGTCTAGCAAAGGTGTTGCCTTGGTGTATTAATATATTCTCTCTGTCTTCCTGGGTTTGCTTCAGTTGATCATGACTAGGTTTCTTTTGACAGAACCATTGAATTCATTGGACTTGTTAAGCTTGGCATTTGTGCATGTTGTGTGTGTGTATGTGCGCGCGTGTGTGGGAGGATTCCCTAAAGGGGGTAGGATTGCTATTTTTTCCACATGAAGGCCTGCCACATTTATTTACCTCGTTGCCTAGGAGCAACCACATGCCCAGGGTTGAGTGGCTGATAAATCCTGACTAAGGATTAAACTTGGTCTGTTTGACCCCAACAGGCAGAAATGGTAGCAGTGGGTAGAAGTTTTAGACTTCATGACAAAGCTTCCCCAGAGTTCCATGGGTTGCTTGGGTAATAGTGGTTTTCCTCTTACTGGAAGTCTTCAAGCAAAGCCTGGATAACCACTCATTGAACATGTTCTAGAAGAAGAGAACATTTGAAGTCCCTTCCAATTCCCAGACTTGGGAATTCTATCAAGCACTCTTGGAGTCATATAATTCCCAAATGCTGGAGCTAGATGGGATCTTAGAGACATGTAACCCAACCCTTTTCTTAGGATGAAGAAACCAAAGGCTTTCAGTTGGTTCATCACATTTAGATCTTTGGGGAGGGTGCTATGGGTGGGGCAAGGTATTTTATTCTACTTGGTTGTGTCAGAGTGACTCTAGGGTCTGGTTTTCTTCTTAGCAGTTTTGGGAAACTCAATTTTATCAGTTCACCAGGGAGTTAGAAGTCTCTGAGGATTTAATTCACTCTAGGAAGTCATTCTAGCAGTCATATGAGACTGCTTTTTAAATGAGAATGCTAATCTATTAATTCACAATGTGGGAAATACCTTGCCAGTGACTGGCACACTCCTGTCTGCTGTACCTGTAATGTCTTTGTTAAAATCAAGGAACTGGGAAATGGAATAAATAATCAGATATATGAGAATAAGAGCAAAAGGCATCTTGGTTTCAAAGAGGAACACAAAAAGAGAGGAGGGAAAAGGAAAGACAGAAAAGGGGAAAAAGATGGAAAGAAGGAATGAAAAAACAAAAGGGAGGAAAGAAAGAAGAATGGAAAGAAGAAAGGAAGGAAAGAAAGAAGAACAGAAGGAAAGATACTTAGTGCTTACTAAGTATGCAATAAGCTAAGCTCTGGGAATACAAATATAAGCAGAAGAAAATAGCCCCTTTCCTTAGGAGCTTACAACTTAATTTGATGAGACAACATACAAAAAGGGACTGAAAAACAGGCTGGCGGGGAGATGGGTCACATTGTCTTGTCAACATACTGGTGTTTTAATTATTCTCTGTAGCAAATTAGAAAACAATTTTTACTACAAAACAGAATTCTTCCCTTCCCCTTTGATATTAATTTATCCACCTTGGCTTCTCGAACCCAAAGGAATAAAGAAAAGGAAAAGATAATCTTGAGGGTTAATTTTTTTTTTTTTTTTTTTTTTTAGTCTAACTTATACATCATGGAATCTGAGAAATCGTAAAGAGAATTTCGAAATAATCTACTCTAATTCACTTCCCTCCTCCCATGTCCATTTTACAGATAAGGAAACAGCTCTAGAGAAGGGAAGTGACTTGTCACACAACTAGAATTAGCAGCCAACATTTCTAATTAAGTTCAAGCTCTACAAAGTGTTTCCCTCACAACAAAAGCCTAACTAGCAGAGGACAAATGAGGTGCTAACACAGGAGCACTTTCTCCCTAGGAGGGTGGCTTCCTCCTTGGGAGAGCAACACTCCTATGGCAACCACAATAACCTGCCTTTGTTGATAATCCTCTCCTAGTCAAATGCCCTTTCTCCCTAGCTTCCAGGGTAGTCCCTCTTGCAGTTCTATCTCTTTTCTTGAATAATCTCATATACCCAACTCTCTGTGGTCTCAAGGGATGAACCAATCCCTCTCCTGGCACCGTCCATTTCCACTCAGAATGATTTTGGATCAAGATAAAAATAATCCAAATAACAACTCTGACAATAATCATGTGAGTAAAACACCCATTTACGTATGTATACAAATATAAGAATACAGGAATATATAAGTATTTCTATGTCTAATCTTATTTAAAAGCTAAGAAAGTGAAGATTCAGAAAGTAGACTATTCTTGGTCACAAGTTAAGCCAACATTGAAACTCATGTCCCTTATCTCTACATCCATTGGGTTCCTACTCTGCTATACATCCTTCATAGTCATGACCCCATTAGTGAGCCTACTCTTCCAGTCTCTTGAATAGAAGCCAAGAGTATTTAACACCTGACTTCCTTCCCTCCAGACCCATTCAATTACCTTTCTTCTTCTACAACCTGGAGCAGGGATCATTACATTTCCATTATTCTCTTCTTCTGCAGAGAAAGATTATGTGTTTCATAGTTGTGTGGGCACAACTATTTTGTTTTTTATTTGATTATTTGTTTGAGAAACAAGAACTAAATTTATCTGAGAGATTTCTCAAAAGAAATATCTTAAAAAGATCTCTTAAAAGAGATATCTTAAATGGTACGTTTAGATTCCCAGAGAAATAATTGCTTAAATGGAAGATGTGTTTCTGGGCAGTCAAAATTCAATTCTCCAACTGAATATGAGTTGATGTTTAAAGAGATATGACACTATAACGGACTATTTGGATCAGTGTCATATAAATCAAAGCAGAGTATGACTTGTCATTAAGAGCTAAGAGGCAAAGACTCCTTCTTTCCACATTTCCCTTTCAGGGATGTCGTTGACTTCTTGATTTCTTATGTTCTGTCTATAAAGCCTACTCTCCCTCCCCTATCTCCTAGATTATATATATATATATATATATATATATATATATATATATATATTGCTGAAGCAGTTGGGGTTAAGTGACTTGCCCAGGGTCACACAGCAGATTCTTTCTTTTGCAGTGAGTGACTGGGTACCTCAAGAGTTCTTGATTCAAGTCTTTTAGTCATAATATTAATTGTTCCCATTCGTTCCCATTTATAGGGGCCTTTGTTTTCCCATCTATAACATGAGGGTGTTGGATCACAAGACCTCTAAGATCTGGATCTAAATCCAGATCCCTGTGAATCTTCATGTTGGTTATAATTATGGTTGATAGAGTTATGTTGCTCAAATCAACCCTACAAGATAATTACAACAATCCTTATTTTCATTTTATACATGAGGAATTTGAGATTCAGAAAAGTTGCATCATTTGATGGACCCCTAATTAGTGGCCGTGACATTGAATGTCAGATGACAAGTTATATTCTGCTTTGATTTATGGGACACTCCTAAGCCAACCCATTGCAGTGTCATCTCTCTTTAAGCATCAAGTCATATTCAGTCGAGAGTTGAATTTTGACTGCCCAGAAACACATCTTCCATTTAATGAATTATTTCTCTGGAATTAACTGCTCCCCCTTCCCCCGCACAGTATCATTTCATCCAAACTGTGGTTTTGTGGAACTAAATGGCGGCATTTAGAACGAACCTACTGAGAGGGAAAAGTGGGCTTGGAGCAGCATGGACTTCCAGAACAGTTTTGGTCTGCTACTTATGGATGTCTTTAAGCCAAAGACTGGGCCACTTGGAAAATCCTAAGTGGGGATGGTTTCTTTCTGATCTGGACTGAATTGGGTGGCCTCTGAGGTCCTATCAAGCTCTGAAATTCTTTCATTGTTGAGTAAGCCTGTATATTCCCATGGGATCATCTTCCTGGGCTTATTCCCCAGGCATATATGGGGAAAGCACCAATATAACAGAGCTCCATTTATTCCCGTCCTCCCCCCTCCATAGCTTATGCATTCTAGACTTTGCCTGTTCCAGAAAAATGGGGTCTCAACCCTGAGTCTGTCTTTTTTTCCACTCTCCACTTTATAATTAGCAGACCTGACATGATCAAAGGCAAAACTATTTGCTGCAGGCTCTGACAAATATACAACTGTGCATCACAAAAATAGTTTGTGTAATTATGAAAAAAGGCATTTATTTACTATGCATTGAAGCCTCAGGCAGAATCAAAAAACTTATTTTTAACTGAAAGGATTTCAGAGCCTGGGATTTTCAAGAGTCCTGCTAGTGTTTGTGCCCTTTAAAAAAAAAAAAAAGATTACATTTGTGTGTATAAGCAAATGTTAGCAAAGCATGTAATATTTTCTCTCATGTTTATCTTTTAATGGAAAGATTAAAATAAAATAGCACTTTAAATTGAACTCGTGCAGCGTGTTTTTACAATTTTTTCCAGCCATATTTCTTGTTTTATCTTTCCTGTCCACATTTGAATTACCTTTTTTAATTGCAAATTCAGTCCTGTTCCCAAAAGGTACGCCTCCCAGAGGTTGGGACATTTGGGTGGTGAGCCTGGTGACTAACCTGTCGGAAGATGCCGGCTGACTTAATGTGTGTGTGTGTGTGTGTGTGTGTGTGTGTGAGTGAGATGTGAATATATTTCATGAGGTACTCTCTGTTCTCCAGGACATATGTCCTGTCTTTTGTCCCTGTCACACAAGGCTAGCTGTCTTGACAGATGGTAGAATTGGTTGCCTGTGTGTTACAACTTTGAGGATGTGCTGGAGGGAGGGAGGAGCAGGATGGTGACTTACTTTGAAAGCCTCTGGAGGAAGATCCCCTAAGGTACTAGTAGAAAGGATTTAAGTCCCTGTCACCTTCTCCTATGACGGCTGATTTCCATGTCAACCTTGTCTTCATCAAGTTAAATTTGGGGATCACAGAATCTCAAGGTTGGAAGAAAGCTCAGAGGTGGGCAAGTCCAATTCACAACTGAGGGAGAGTCTCCTCCTACAGCATATCCAAGGTCATCCATCCTTTGCTGACTCACTCCAGACTCTTAAACGTGTTATTGTCAGAAGAGTTTGCCTGAATTAATATAAATGTATGTGTGTGATGTGAATGTAAGCCCCCTTTTGGACAACCCCCACCCCTGCTTTAATTCCCTTTTTTACTCAGGGTCACATAGGTAAGGCTGGATTCATACCCAGGTTGTTCAAGGCTCTATAACTAGCTTCCTTTCTGCCATGTTGCATTTCTTTTTAAAAAAGAGGTTATCATTGGGACAGATCATCAAGAAATATGGATTTCAGAAATTTCTGCCAAACAGCAAGATCACCCTAAAACTTGCAGAAAATCATAGAGTATTAACTGATGCCATTAATTGAGGTCATGTTGGCCCCATTTTTGACCTTGAGACATTCTTTCTTTTTTTTTTTAATTATAGCTTTTTATTTTCAACATATATGCATGGATAATTTTCAACATTCACCCCTGCAACCCTATATTCTAATTTTTTTCTCTTCCTTTCTCCCCATGCCCTCCCCCAGTCAGCAAATGATCCAATATATATTAAACGTGTGTAGTTCCTCTATACATATTTCCACAATTACTGTGCTGCACAAGAAAAACCAGATCAAAAAGGAAAAAAAAATGAGAAAGAAAACAAAATGCAAGCAAACAAAAACAAAAAAGAGTGAAAATTCTATGCTGTAGTCCACATTCGGTTCCCATAGTGCTCTCTCTGGGTGTGGATGGCTCTATCTATCACAAGACCATTGGAACTTTGCCATATTTTTCTAATCAGATCAAATGTCTCTAAGGCCTGGGATGCCCATGTTTCATTAAGATCCAATCTGTTGATTATCACTGTCCACACACATGATCTTGATGGATATCGAGGGCAGGTGGAACTAGTCACAAATAGGAATGGCTGATTGTCATCTGGGATCTCAGTAGAGATGCAACTTCTATGGTTATTTTTTTAGCACAAAGCACTGGAGCTCTAGCAGTCCCTGTCAATAGTGGGTCAGTCTCATGGGCTAGGGACATTTCAGAAAACCCTTCAGAGCCTCCATCCTGACCAGAACAGGGAGAAGAAATGACGAGCTGGAGTTTGCATTCCTGTATCCAGAGGGAACTTACAATCTTCATAAAACTTCCATGGAGTTGATTTCTCTGCTTCAGCAGAGCTACCTGACTCCCTCTATGGTTCTGATCCTTTGGATGCTGGTGAGGGAAGTGATTTCTGGTGACCTCCCTGCCTTCTCTGCAATGGCTGAATTATGCAATGCTACCTAATGATCCTACAGTGACCTTAGAAAAGAGATGAGTGGGTCATAATTGGGCTGATTACTTCCTAGTACCTCCCAACGTGGAGCCCTGATGCTCTGCAACAAAGTGGACTCACCCATGTGAAAAAAGCAATCTGGCCTAGTAGAGACCTAAATTCAAATCTCACCTCTGAAGTTAACCAGCTTGGTAACTGTAGACAAGTCTCAAATCTGTGTCAGCCTCAGTTTTCTCATCTGTAAAATTAAGAATTTGCCTTAGATTTCAGGATATTAAGGTCCCTTTCAGTTCTAAGTCTGATCTTATATTTTGACTATACAGGACAGGGGGGACTGGTTCTAGTATGGATTTAGTTTGAAGGAGATCTCAAGACCACCAAACTTGGACCCACAGAATTTGCTGACTTGGAAGTTTGATTTTGGCAATCCAGAACAGGTGTGTGTGTGATGCAGCCTCGGTTAACCCAAGGACAAGTGAAAGAGGGGTACCATGGAGCTCATCATCTGACCTCTTAAAGGTCTTAAAGACCTCTAGGAAGAGAGAACCCTTTACCAACTGAGAGGGCTTATTCCACTTTGAAGAAGATTCTTTCTACATCAAAGTGAAATGTTTAACTCCCACCTGTTATTGCTAATTGTTTCCTTGGGGCCACATAGAACATCTGTAATCATTCTGCCATGGGGCAGCCTTTCAAATACAGTCATCAGGCTCCCCTTGGATTTTCCCCTCTCCAGGTCAAATGTTCAAAATTCCTTAACCTAATCTTGTATGCCATGATCTCAAGATAGTTCATTCTGGCTGCCTTTTAACAGGCAGCATGCTAATTATAAAGGCTTATTATTCTCTATTAATTGAAGCTTGTTTTTTCAGACCTTGTATTTTATAAGAACCCAGCCTGGTTCCAGTTTTTATGTGTCCTTGAATGTAAGAAAACAGAATTTTTTTCCCAAGTATTTTAGAATCGAGATTTCTTACTGGTTCAAACTGGTTTTCTTTCTTAGTAGTCCAAAGAAGTAAGGTTTTATATTATCTCCATCAGAGGCCTTTATTGTTCCCAGACTCGCCAAGGTATTTCCAAGTATTATTTACAGAGACAAGGAGGAAACGATCATACCAAGTTAAGTCAACGAGCTCTATTAGGTACCTCCCTACTATGTGCCAAGCACTATACCAAGTGTTGGAGATCCAAAGTAAGGGGAAAATCATAATCTGCCCTGAAGGGGCTCATGGATTAACAGGAGACACCCTTGGCCAAATACAAACAAGAGATAAGCAGGATAAATCAGAGATAATCACCTAAGAGAAGGCCTTTAGAGGATCAGGAAGGTGAAGGTGAGCCCTGAAAGAAGCCAGAAAGGAAAGCCACAGCTACTTTCTGCCAGAGACAGAATCCTAGTCCAGCTGTCTGTTAGTCTGCAAGCAGTATTTTGCCTAACTTTTTTTTTTTTTTTTTACTTTCTACTTGAATGATTCTCTGACCAAAGTAAAGAAAATCATTGTGCGGAATTAGTACTTAACACTCCTAGTTTCACTTGGGCCTCTGAAAATCTGAACATTCTGACCTGTGATTCCACAGGGGCTTGCTGCCTTTGAGCTGCCAGAGAGCTTCTGAGAAAGTCCCTTTCTTGTGGCCTTTCCATTTAGCTTCAGATAAGTGGTCCACCAGAGACTGGGGAGCACAGTGTACTTAAAGGAACCCAGCAGGGTTATGGGTCACAGGTGGGGCCCGAGGAGGAGGAGGAACGTCGGGAGAGCAACATACAGCTAGATGGATTTTCCAGGCCACGGAACAAAATGGAGCCTGTTTTCATTTTTTTAACCTCAAGGTTGAAGCTTGGTTTAATGAAAGGTCATTCATTCTGGGAAAAAAAAAGACTCTTCCTTTGCCTTCAATCAGGAATTTTGCTAGCTAACTTTTTATCCCTCTCAAATTGGTCATCTAGCTGTTCAATTTGTGTGCAAAATCCCATCTTTTACCTTATGTTATTGAAGATGTATACAGCTGGGGACAACTAGATGGTGCAGTGGATAGAGTACCAGCCCTGGAATCAGGAGGGATTGAGTTCAAATGTGGTCTCAGACACTTAATAGTTACTATTAGCTGTGTGACCTTGGGCAAGTGACTTAATCCCAATTACCTCTCAAAAAAAAAAAATGGAAAAAAAAAGATGTATACAATTGGTATAATATATACAGATCTTTGCATTTCAGAGTTCTCCACTAAAATTTCCTAGGCTTGTCAACAAGTTGAAAACAAGAAGAGGTTTCAGCTATACTCAGTCTCCAAGTCAAAAAGCATTTATTAAACACCTATTGTGTGCCAGTAAACACTGTGAATGCAGAGAAAGGCAAAATCCTAGTCCCTGTCCACCAGTGGTGATTGAATGCAGCAGTTTCTTTTTCTGGGAAAGCCTGTCCTCAAAATACCCAGGTAACCTACACTTGGCTTATAAAGAGTCAGAGAAGACACCCTACCTTCTCTTGGATCCTATCATGGCTCCTAGAGTGAGAAGATTTCAGAGCTGGACCCTCAGTGGACTCCATCTCCTAGCCTGTCATTCTGGAGGCCACGATGAAAGCAGGATTGGGGACAGGGTATCAGTGAGTGATGCATTTCTCAAATGTCTGCAGGTATTCCCGAGTCCTCACTTAACCTCCTTTTTTTACTTTTTTCCTTCTCTAAATAAACTCAGACTTGTGGATACCGACCACTTCTTCAAGTCTTCTCTCAGTTTTGCTGTTTTCCTCTGGATCTCATCCAAGCCCCGCTTAGCTGTTTTAACTTCAGGGACTGAAACACAATACGCTCCTGAGGACTTGGCTAACGTGGCTTTGGAAAAGCCATGGCTGTGTAGTTCCTACATTTCATTTCTTTTCTTTCTATGTTGGATTTTTAAAAGCTCATCAAGGAGTTTCAAAAATTATATATAAATTAAATATTAATTAATTAAAATTTAAATATAAAAATGGGGGGAGGAGATGCTGAGCAGAGGGAAGGAAGGACTTCTCCTCCTGTCTCCCTTCCTACCACCTGGCAGTCTTACAGTTCTGCTCTGCCTCAAGGCTCCAAGGCAGCATGGGTAAGCCTGGAGCAAACCATCTCCAAGGACTGCTATACCTAGAGTCATGATCTGCTAATTTAAAGGTGGAAGGGACCTTAGAAGCCATGAAGTTTAACCCTGTCCTCTTGTAAAGAAAGAAACTAAAGTTGATAGAGGTTAAGGGACTTATTCAGGGTCATATAACTGGCAAGTATCTGAAGTGGAATATGAATTCCTAATTCCAAGTTCAGTGTTCTATCTTCTCTCCCAAGACCCCACAGAGTCTTTCTAAATGTAGCATCACACCTGTGGGCTTGTAGATAAGTCACCAGCACCTATGGCAGTCAACAAGTACTGACTATGTGCCAAATACTGTGCTACATGTTAGGGATTTAAACTAAGACAAAAACATGGCCCCCGACCCTGGGGAGGTAATGAGGGCCATGTCTTCATCAGCTGAGAAAGCAAAAGCCTAAATTGTACTTAATGAAATTGTTCTCTGCCCAAATGGATTAGTTCAAACCTCTCTCTAAATGAGCTCCCTAATTCCCCAAGTTGTTAAGACCACTTTAATTTTAACTTGTTGGGAAAGTGCCAGCATCTCTCTTTGCTCAGTGGAGAGTTAATGCATTTGAATATACCTTTCACCACTGGGTTCTCTGTGATTGTCTCATACCATATGGCCACTTGGCAGGTCAGAGAATAAAGAACACGGGAAAAGCCGGCACCGGACGGTCCAGCATGGCCTGCCCTCATCAGAGAAGGAGCTGAGCTCTCTGAGCAAAGCAGAATGGAGCTGGCTTGGGAGAAATGTGATATGTGCAGTCAGGGAATCCCCCCAAATGTTCACAGGGACTTTTGGGGTCTGACCTGGGCAGAGCATCCCAAGCTCATCGGCCACCATCGGACACACTGGCGCTCCACGTAACATAGTGATGGTGTTTTGGATCTCCTTGAGAACAAAGGATGGCAACCCATGAATAAAGATGTAATGAACAGTCTCATTTCTAAAGGCACATGACTGACTAATCTATTCTATGATTAGTTTTTGACTTTTTGCTTTAAAAAAAGTTGTATCTTTTGTTCTTAACACAATAAAAGAACTGCCATCCCCTGTCTTTTGTGTATTGGCCATTATATGGGTATGTTGACATTTATCACTTCTGATCAGACTTGATTGTTTAAAATCAGTAATTATCAATTGTTTATAAGATCAAAGAAAAGAGATGGATCAAAGCAAGGACATTATCTATCTGGATCACTTTCTTTAGAGAGTAGAAGACTGATGCTCAGGGAAGTTAACTAATATGTCTAAAGTCACACAGGCTGAGTGTTGGGAGTCCCAGTTGATCCATAGTACCCTGGGCCACTGCCAGGGGTCTTCAGTTTTGACTCACAGATGAAGAGCTTGGAAGTAAAGGTCTACACTTGGATCCCACAAAAGCCTCCAGGAAGGGGACTGAAGAGAATTGAACAAGGAAGAGGCAAGAACCAGCCACTCTGTGGACCTGCCATGTAGCTTTCTCTTCTGTCTGCCTATCTGTCTGTTTGCCTCTGTTTCCCTCTCTCTCTCTGTTCCTCTGGGTGTCTTTCCATCTGTTTGTCAGTCTCTCGCTCTCTCTTTTATCTTTCTTTCTGTCTCTTTGTCTCTCTCCTTCTCCTTCTCTCTTCCTCTCTAGGTCTCTGTCTCTCCCTCTGTCTCTTTTGTCTTTCTCTCTTTTTGTCTTTGTCTTTGTCTTTCTCCTCCCTCTTCCTCTCTAGGTTTCCATCTCTTTCTCTCTGTCTCTTTGTCTCTCTACTTCCTCTCTAGGTCTCTGTCTCTTTCTTTCTATCTCTGCCTCTGTCTCTCTGTCACTATCTTTTCTTCTGTAAGTCTCTGTCCTCATTCCTGTTTCTCTCTGGGAGATGGTAGAGTCTCAATGCCTTTCTTAATCCCTCTTTCCCAATTATAGAAGCCTCAAACAAAATTACTGCTTATAGTTTGCACATCTGGGGTATCTTTTCCTGCCTCATTTTCCTTTCCTCTTTCATAAGTGGCCGAGCTATGATGATGAGAGATGAATTTTTGGGAAGTAGATAATATGGGAACACTTGGCCCCTCAATTGATGGTGGTTACAGTACAGAAGGAAGTACTTTGTACAATTCTTACAGCTTCTTGGAGAAATTTATCACTGACAAGAGGAGGAGCCAAAGATTCCCAGAAGACATTGACCTTGACAGTGATCCCCAAGGAAGAAGAAAAGACAGAACTTTCATTTGGAGAGTTCAAATGCAAAGTAATTTCACTGAACTTAAAATCTTTGGGATTATAGAAACACACATTTCTGTAAACAAGAGACCCAATAAAACACAGAGAACAATAACAAATATATCATATATTTGTATATACACATATGTGGTGTTCAGTCATTTTCAGTCTCTCCCTCTTGGTAAGCCCATTTGGGGTTTTATTAATAAAGATATTGGAAAGATTTGTCATTTCCTTCTCCAGCTCACTTTACAGATGAGAAAACTAAGACAAACAGGGTTAAGCGACTTGCCTAGGATCACACAGCTAATAAGTATCTGAGGCCAGATTTGAACTCGGAAGGATGAATGGCTTCAGGCCAGGAAGTGAATCCACTGTACACTTAGATGCGCCATATACACATTTTTATATATGTATCTCCCTAGACTTAGTTCTTTTTTTTTAAGCTTTTTTTTTTCCAAAACATATGAATGGATCATTTTTCAACAAATTGCAAAATCTTTTGTTCCAAATTTTCCCCTTCTTCCTCCCATCCCTTCCCCTAGATGGCAGGTAGTCCAATATTTGTTAAAATATATGTTGAATCCAATATATGTAAGCATATTTATATAATTATCTTGTTACATAAGAAAAATCAGATCAAAAAGGAAAAAAAATGAGAAAGAAAACAAAATGCGAGCAAACAACAAGAAAAGGTGAAAATGCTAGATTGTGATCCACACTCAGTTCCCAAAGTCCTCTCTCTGGGTGTAGATGGCTCTCATCATGACAAGATTATTGGAACTGATCTGAATCATTTCATTGTTGGAAAGACTAGACTTAGTTCTTGAAGCAAAAATGAGCCAAGCCCCCCAAAAAGGAATTCCTCCTCTCTCTGGGCTGAGATCCACTTTTTAAATCTGCTCACATTCAGACATAGAAATGTCTTAAATGCTACAAGGGAGATAACTGTCCTCTGTATTTTGGGGAGTCTATTTAAGTCTGACATGTGGTAATGTACAAATGTGATGTGTAGATGTGACCTTCTACCAAATCTACATCTGTGCTGGATGCAGGATTTGAATTCAGCTTCTTTAACCGGAGAACCAGTGTTATTTCCACTCTCTCGTGTGACTTTGAAGTGAATATATTAATTTAAAAAGTCCATTTCCCCCTAAAGATTTTAAATCCTGATTCATGAGTTGTTCATGAGGATTAGTGACATCGGTTTGAAAGCGAGACGTCTCTAAATTTATTTTACTAATAATTATTCAAGAATGAGCAATCAATGTCATCCAGTTCAGTCTGTTCTGACAATGAATCCGAGACTCCGGTGACTCCTTTTTATCTCCTTCTTTGCTTCTTAAAGAAGGCTCTTTGGTTTTGTTACCTCAGTCTCCATTTCTCATTAGATCTGGGACTTGGGTGATTTTGATTGGAAATGACCTCTGTTAACCAGGACAATGGCAATGAGAGATTAAGGAGCTCTTATTAGCTCTATGAATTTAGCAGTAATTTGAAATGATGTAGCCTGGGTCACTAGAGTTTCATGATTGTTTCAGTTATTAAAATGAGATTGGTCAGCATTAGGAAAACAGAAACATTAACCAAAAGTCCACTGCTCTCTCCTGGGAAATAAAACTCCAGGCTGGGAAATATTTGAGAAAATCATCTGGGGGGCAGCTAACTAGCACAGTGGATAGAGCACCAGCCCTGAAGTCAGGAGACCTGAGTTCAAATCTGGTCTCAGATACTTAATCCTTCTTAGCTGGGTGACCCTGGGCAAGTCACTTAACCCCAATTGCCTCAGCAAAAGAAAATAAAAAATAAAATAATACTCTGGATCGTCAATATCTAGCTGCTGTTACTGAACTGTGGGGCATTTTCCAAAGGAAATGTGCCTTCCAACCTCCAGAAGGTAGCTCTTGGAGAGGTTACACAGCTGACTTCCTTTGACTAAAAGCAAATGAATTTGTAGATTGTACAGAAAATTATTTTTCATGAGATTTAAGAGTAAAAAGGAAGAAAGCGAAATTCCATCCAAGTCAGCTCAAGCAGGAGGTAAACAGCTGGGATCCTTACAGGCAATAAATGAAGCGCCGAGGCCGGCTTTAATCCACGTGGCTAAATGCTTCCCCTGAGCGCTGCTCTCCAAACTCCCCAGGGCCCAGAGGGCTCCCAACTCAGAGCTGAAGCAGGCTGAGGTTATTAAGGAAACTCGGAGGAGACTCGGCAGCTTCCTGTGGCCTTGCTGTGACACCCCAGGGGATCAGGTCTCTTTCAAAGTGAACTAAAGACCTTTAGATGGTAGTTCTGCTCTTGGATGGCCCACGGATTGGACAGGAAGGGTTCAAGTCAAGAAATGGGGGGAATGGTTCTTAACGCCTTTTGATAAAATCTGGGGGCTCTGACCCTTGGATCCTTCAGAGACAGACAGGCAGACAGAGAAAGAGAGAGAGAGGGAGTGAGAGAGAGAGAGAGAGAGAGAGAGAGAGAGAAGAGAAGAGAGAGACAGACAGACACAGAGAGACAGAGAAACAGAGACAGAGATAGAGGGACAGAGAGAGACAGATACAGAGAAAGACAGAGATATAGAGAAAGATAGAGACAGAGACAGAGAGAAAGAGAGAGAGATACAGAGACACACAGAGAGATGGAGAGAGAGAGGCAGAGACAGAGACAGAGACAGACAGAGAGACAGAGAGAGGCACACACACACACCTAGATGGCAGAGAGAGACAGAGACAGGGACAGAATGAAAGGCAGAGATAGAGAGAGAGAGAGAGAGAGAGAGAGAGAGAGGAAGAAGGGAGGAAAGGAGGGAAGGAGGGAGAGGAGAGAGAGAGAGAGAGAGACAGAGACAGCGACACAGATAGAGAAATAGAGGTAGAGACAGAGAGATAGAGACAGACAAAGACAGGCAGACCGAGACAGTGGGGGAAGAGAGGTCTGGGGAGATTGTTTAAAAATAAAACGACTATCAGCAAGTATTGGTGGAAATTGTCTGTAATTATAGCTTTTACTTTCAACCCGGACAACAAACAGACAAAATTAAAGTGTTTGAAGTTATTCATTTAAAAGCATTTTTTCATTTAATTGATGAACATGATGTTTACCATTCCCCCCCCTCCTCGAAAGCATGAAAATGTACCTGTGTGTCTGTGTCTTGTCACTTGACTAAATTAAAAATTAGAAATTTGATCCCGGGTTGAAAAATGAGTCAGAGAAAGTCTCCTCTTTCTGCTTTTAGCATAATGATAGTTATTTTCCATTCATGGATTTCCTTAAACATCTTTATCAACATTCAACAACACCAGAAAAAGTCTGCAGTCTGGTATCTGTTTCAAGGTAGTGCTGTTCACTCTGAAACCAGAAGGTGATGAGGTATTTTGGATAGAATACTGGACCGGTGTCAAAAAGTTCTGGCTTCAGATATTCCCTCGGAAAAGGCCTGACAGTGTGACCCTGAGTTTAAACCCTCTGAGACTGTTTCCTTCCCTCTAAAATGGCTTCTTGGACTCAATGGCTTTTAAAGGTCCTCTCAGTTCTAAATCTGGAGGGCTCTGACCCTTGGATCCTTCAGAGACTGACAGACAAACAGACACACATAGAGAGAGAGAGAGAGAGAGAGAGAGAGAGAGAGAGAGAGAGAGATCTGGAGCCAGAACTTTTTGACTCCAGGTCCAGTCTAAATCTAAATCTGGCAAATTTTGATCTTGAAGTGCAGATTTAGAGAATCCACCCCATGAACTATTTGAACTGTGGCAGGGCATTCTGCGCTGGTACTGGTCTGGTTAACCACCATCGGACCCACTATAATGTAAGCCCAACACAGTGATGTCATATTGGTCCTTTTCAAGAATAAAGGACAATAATCAACCAACCAAATGCAGAGAGAGCTCAGGGACATACCATTGGTAGCCTGATTGACTTGGAGCCATGACATGTCAGTTGAATCCTGAATTCAAATCTTGCCTTACTCAGCAAACATTTATTAAGTACCGACTGTGTGCACTATGTAAAATGCTGGACATACAAGAAAAAAAAAAAGCAAAAGGTCACTAACTACTAATCTAGTGAAGATGACAACATGCAAACAGTTCTGTCCCACTGTATAGAAGATAAATGTAATAACCAGCAGAGGGGAGCAACTAGAATTAGGGGGATGGGACAGGCTTCTTGGGGAAAGTGGGATTTTAGTTGGGACTTGAAGGAAGTCGAGGAAATCAGGAGAGGGATGAGGAGGGAGAACATTCCAAGTCTGAGGGACAGCCAGTGAAAATTCCAGGAGTGGAGACTTGGAGACCAGAGTCACTGATCAGAGACACTTGCGAGCTGAGTGAGCCTGGACAAGAGACTCAGCTGGCTTGAGTTTTCTCATCTATCAAAAGGGAAAGATTCTAATACTTACCTTATAGGGTGGTTATGAGCAGCAAACCTTTATAAAGCACTTGTAAATGTTTTATTTTATTTTATTTTTTGGAACTTGAAAAGGTTAAAGGGCTGTGTAGATGATATCTAATGGTGTTAAATCTGTGATCAACCACAACTGGTTTTGTGTCATGGATCTCTTTGACTGGTAAAACTTATGGATTCCTCTGAATTATTTTTAAAAAGTTCCTAATTAAAGAACATTAAACTAGAACATCAGTTCTAGTTTAGTGAAAATAAAAATGTGATTATCTCTACACACACCTTCCCAACTATGCTCATGGACTCTCTGAAACTTGAGCCCTAGTCTGAAATCTTCTTCTCGTACCTCATTATGGCGAGATAAAAAGATGGCTCTAGATTCTTCAAAGTGCTGGCAAGTCCTGCACCCACTGGATGGCCAGCAGCCCAGGGGAGGTCGTTGTTTGAAGAGCATGACTCATTTGAAGGGATTCATCCCCAAGAGGTCAGTGGTCAGGTGATGTATTTTTATAACACAGTTACTCATGAGGACTGTTTACCGAGTACTATAATGCATACTGATGGATCCCAAAGATAGCCTGTAAATTGAAGCAACACGGGTCATGGGTTGTTTTACTGCTTATTGCAATTCATATTTTCCCGGAACACGATCTGCTATGGCCCAAACTAATTTATTTTAGGGCCTGAACTATTTTAACCTATGTAGCCAATATTGGATCATGGGTTAGAATTGATGCTCCTCAATTTTTGATGGCCATTGTTACCCTTGCTAATTTTTAAATAGTCCAAAAATTAAACAAACAACAGACAAACTACAACCAGCCATCCTTAATTTTAGTTGGGAGTCAGGCATGGAGTTTGAAATCAGAAATTCGCGCCACTCAATGTTTCTAGGAGTCAGTTTCCTGAGCTGAAAAGGAAGGGATTTGGACAAAATGATCTCTAAGCTCCTTTTTTTTTTGTTGTTGTTTTATATCTATGGAATTACTAGGTTTTGAGCTGCTAGTCACCAGCAGGTCTGAAAGGGAATCTAGAAGACAGCCAACTTACATGTGGGATAGCTTATATTCCTTTACTTTCAGTGAAAATTATACATTTCTTAATTAAAATAGTTTCCATTTCTCTGAAGAAAAAACAGAAAGGAGAATCAAATCTGTCACGTACATAAGGGTCAACATGTGTATCAGTATAGTCTATAGCTATCTATCTATATGTGTATATCTATCTATCTATCCATCTATCTATCTATCTATCTATCTATCTACCTACCTACCTACCTACCTATCTATCCATCTATAGCTTTAGTAGCTTGAACATCTCCCAGTGACCATTTCTACTTAGGAACCTTCCCAGATTCAGTTAGCATGGCTTTTGGCCAAGAGACTCCTATGGACAAGGGCCATACTGGAAAACTTTAGAACTTGGGAGAATTTGTCAGAGATGATCTTTTGTAGGCTACCCTTCTGGCCTTCCTACTGGGATTTCTCTAAAACCTTCCTGAAATTTTTCCACTCTGGAAGCTCATGCTAGCCTAAGATGTCACACATCAGAAATAGCCTCGGATCCTGAAGCTCTCCTTCTGATGGCCAATTCATCCCAGAACCTCAATTCGAAGGAAATCATCCATGTTTCATTCCTCTCCAGCCTCACTTTTTCCTATTCTTCTGGATTTTCTCTATGATGTCCCCTAGTTGAGGACATCCCTTGATTTCTAGTTTCCTTTTTTTATATTGTCTATTTTAATAAATATAAACTCCTTTAGGGCATACGTTGCCTTTTTTCTGCTTATTTATATTCCTAGCACTTGGCACAGTTCCTGGGCCTGTGATAAGCTTATTAAAGGCTTGCTAACTTAATTTAACTTGACTATGAATATAATCCTTAAGAAAGAAGGAAGGGTAGAGAAGAGAGAGAGAGAAAAAAAAAAAACATGCCTAGTATATTCCAGGTACTTTACAAACATCTCATTTGATCTTCACAATAAATCTGGGAGGTAAGTATGTTATTTTATGCTTCATTTTACAGTTGAGGAAACTGAGGCAGAAAGAAATGAAGTTATTTGCCCTAGATCATATAGCTGGTAGGTATCTGAGATTAGCTTAAACTCAGATCTTCCTGACTCCAGATCCAGCATTTCATCCTCAGTGATATCTGATGGACTTGGTGAAACGAGTGGAGGGATCAGGATTGTGGGAGGGAGCATTATTTCCTTTTCTCAGATAAGATCAAAGGAGGAGAAGAGAAGGGCAGATACAAAAAAAAAAAAAATCAAGGGACAAGTTGATTTGAGAGAATGTACTATGTATGAATTAAGCCTAAATGAAATAGAAGTAGGAGACAAAATTCCCTATTTAGGATAGATGTGGGCACTTGGGGAAGGGATAAGACATCTGGAAGAGACATTAGGACTTTTCAAAAAGGAGTCATTCAGAGAATAGAAGGATTGCCAGCCATTAATAAGAAACCATATTCAGTTAGAAAGCAAATTTCTATATGAAAATAATTAATACAATTTTGCATCTTTCTGGAGCAAGGTCAGACAATTCAGCCCATTCTTGAACAGACACAAAAAGTAACTAATCGAGCTGCCCAAAGGTGATGTTAAGATTGGTCAAAAATAGAAGTGGTCAAAAGAAAAGAAATCAAGGAATTTGTAAGGTATTGGAGTGGATTTTGTTGTGTGGTAGCTTTGTCTCCTTCACACATGTAATCACCAGAATATATAATCCAAGTTCAAGGTTCTTTGAGGCTCTACTTCCATTTTTTTCTTCAAGTCAGTAAGAAGACATGATTGATTCAAAGCAAAGTCTCTAAATAGCACGACAATAGAATTTATAGCAAAACATCCTCTCACAATCCCAAGAAACATTCTTCCCATACCCCAGTAGGGAGAGTGGACAAATGTATGTATCACAGTGGGGTCTAAAGGTTGGAGGAAAGGAAAATATGTATTTAGGAACAACTTGTTATGCTTTAAAACACCTGCTCTGTATGTTCTCTATGATTTCCGAGAGCTGTTCCTGGCTGTGCGAGGTATTGTCTGGATAGAACCCTTCTCTTCCTTGAAGGATGCAGCTTAAATATGATCTTTTCATGTAGTTTTTAACCTTTTCATTTTCTTTCCTCATCTCCCAACTTATAGTATGTTTTGGGGAAGAACAAAGCTTTCTGTTGTAGTTGTCCTTCAGATTTAGGGATGAAACTTTCATATTCCCATTATTTCCTCTGATTTAGTTGCAAATGAATTTGAATTACATTAGGTAGGCTAAGGAGTTAATGTTCTGTACTTAGTCTAAATTTCTGTTATGTCTGTCAATAGGAAGAACTAAGTGTTTTTGCTGCTGTGTAATTTTGTCTAGTGAAAACCTCAAAATTTTCATTAGACCGTGGAAATGAGTGAACCTGGGGATCAGGCTAAGGACGAAGGCAACCGAAATGAGAAGTGGGTAGATGGATTAGGTAAATGGGGAAAGAAGAGTCAAGGAAGAGTAAAGAACATATTATACAGGAAGGAGGAAGTGGGAGCTGTGAAGGAAATGAGTTTTAGTGAGAGGAGAAAATTCAGAGACAAATGGGGGAAGTTGAGGAAAGTCTGTGATACAATTGTGGATGTATAGCTCTGAGGGGAGAAGAAGGTCATTGGAGATGGGTAGGTTGAAGATCTGAGATCAAAATGTTAGAAAGGATATTTACACAGATAATGAAGTGGCCAAAGGGGAGGGCAAAGAGAAGTGATTATGAGTCAAGGAGTCCAGGGTAATGGAGGCCGTAAAAGGGTATGATGAAGGTTGAAAGCTCCTTACAATGAGGATGG